>NW_024068287.1:0-185630 GCF_009389715.1 Phoenix dactylifera
AGTATGCACTGAAATATTAATTAGAAAATAATTCTTTTGAAGCTCAAATTTTTTTTGAATCAATTACATTTTCTTTCCTATAAGAATTATTGGAGTGAGTTGAAATATTTTAAGCTTTAGGATCATTAACTCTTCTTAAGAATAGGTTTTCTTTTTAATGATAAAAGTATTTAATTATGCAGGAGTGTATATTCAAAATATTAATTCTTAGTCATAGTTTTTCAGCAATGTATATATGAAGCACGATAAATCTTTTTAATATCAAAAGATCATTGAAAAACACATCATTTAGACCAATTTCAGTACACTTATAAGATAAAAAATGATATGTTTCAGATGCGTATCGGAGCAAACAATCAAGGTATCAAAATTAATTCTATTTTTCTTAAGCTATAGTTTTTATCTAAGAATCATAGTAAATTATTCTCCAGCATGATGCAATCTTTGAAGCATATAATGAAAATTACAAAAATGCAAAGATATAAGCATTTTATATGGAGTTTAAACTTTTATACTAGGTCATATTCTGAATTTTATAAGAATTTTCAAGGAGGCTTTCAAAATTTATAATTTGAGATATGTATCTTTTACATTGTAGCTCATCTTAAGTCATTAAGATTGAAAATACATATTTCAAACACATCAGAGCACATTCAGAATCTTTATTTTTAATATTAAGTTTTGGTACAAATTGAAGGATATTTAACATGTATCAGAACATTATGTACCAATGTTAGGCAAGATGAAAGATAAATCAGAATTAATTCATTCTGCCTAATTTGCAAATTCAGATTTTTTTTTTTAATTTTTCAGAAGATATTTACTAAAACAAAATGATGTTGTTGTTGGTAAAAACATGTTTCAATTAAATTATCTAGGCATAGAGCATTACAAATTATATTTGAATAAGATCCTCAATTTATCTGAATATTGAAAACTCACAATTCAAAACATCATGCCACATGCGAAACATAGTATGTATACCATTAAAGTATTAAGAACAAGTATGTCAAGGATCAAAATCAACTCTTTTCAAATAAAATTCCTCCTATTTAAATACAATTTAGCACTGATTTTATCCTTAAGGTGTGTTTTCAAGTGATTGAAACTTCATTTGGTTTTTCACAACCTTCTTATATATTTTCACTTATTTGTCATTCATTCCCTATTTTTTTAATTTCTTTCTTTAACCACTCAATGAACATTTTGATTATCTTTATTTGTTTTTCGATTTTACTTTTCTATGCTCTATATTCTATTTGCTCCCTATTCGGTGAAGTTGGAAGGGGCACGAGATACTACCACTAGCCTCCCTCTTGTGCCATCCCTAATATGCCCTACACCGAATAGTTGGATCAAATAGTGCCGAGTACTATCACTAGCCTCCCCATTGACACCATCCCTATGATGAGCAATATAGAAATGTTAAACCGTTCCCTTTAAAAATATTCGCTCCAAACTCTTCTTGTTTAAATATAATTAATTACGGATTTTATTCCTTCCAAAAGAATGCTCATACAAGTCTCACAAATGTGCCGAATATATTATGCTTGTTTTGTTTTTCCTTAAGATTAGAGTATTTGCTTTTACTTTCCTTGAATAATGTTCATTTTCTTTTCTTTATCTCTCTCGCTTTTTATTAGTCTCAAGTAATTTACATGAAAGAGCAGAATAAAGAAATAATCTAATGTATTATATAGATGTATATCATGCAAACAATATTTTAATTATGCTCAAGAATTCATAGTTTATCACAAGTTATTTTAAATCAAAATTTAAAGCATAAACTTGTGTATTTCATGGTTATGCATTACATAGGCAAAGGTATATTTCAATTTAGGCAAACCATAAAATAATTTCCAAAAGCATAAGTTAGTCAATACATCTGTAGGCATGATATCAAGAAATTAGTAATTAAAGACTTTAATCATACCACAATCAGATTTAAGTTATTAACTTTGCTCAGTTAATTTACAAGAGAGGTATCTGAAGTTACCCATTCATTCTGCATTCTTCAAGTCAAATACCTACTAGATTTCTTATGTGTAAAGTTTTTGGCTGAAGAAGATCCTCTTTCTTGTTTGCATGTGAATGTTTATTGTACCTTATGTGGAGGTGTCCTTCAAGTTGAAATCTCTCATTTCTTGCTCATAGATCCTGCAATATTAGCAAAATCTTTTTCTTTCTTGAAGGAAAGTCATTAGTTTCTTCAAGATACAAAACATTCATACAATATTTTTTTTTTTTAACTAGATGACTCAAAATAAAACATGACAATAATTGAATATTGAGTCATTCTACTCAAGAGATTGTCTAAATATAAGTAAGCACAAGTCACTTGAACTAAAGAGATAGTTTCATTAAGTAAGATGGTTCAAGGACAAGCATGTGAGGCAATAGGAAGATTCATCAAGGTCAAATCAATTTCTTGTTTTCAAAATTAATTTAGCTTAGATTTTATTTTCTTAAGATAATTATCAATAAGATAAACAAGTTAGGTTTTAATCAAATTATCTTAAACAATTGTTTCTATCAGAATTCTGATTATGTTTCAACTTTCAACACAAGTAATCATGTTTCAGAGAGATAAGCAATCTTCTTTTAGAGCAAATAAGATTTTATTTTTGACTTATGAGAGATAGTTCAAAGGAATTAATATTCATGCTTTAAAAGATTTTTATGCTCAGATTAAACATGATAGGTTAAAAATAATCAGCAGAGTTCGAGATAATTTTAGAGAAAGATATTAATCATGGATACAATGATTATGCTCAATGAAATATTTTAGTGATCAGATTTATTGATTTTGAATTTTAGAATAGTCTTGAGCATTACTTGTAAGAGGGAAGACAATTTGTTATTATAAAACTTTTAAGTAAGTTTCTTATTATGATCATAACACATTAATCATTTATGATTGAACCAATTTGAGACGATTATGGTTTAACCTATGATGCATATATGGGACTTATAAAGCAAATCATAATACATTTCAGATGATTATAAGGAATGAATGGTATAATAATAACATGATGAATTACACTCATACCTTCACAAAGGATAACATAAGATTTCATAAGTATTATGCTCAATAAAGTTTTAGCATGAAATCAGCATCAAACATTTATACTGGAGAAGAAATTTAGATTTTGAAAAACTTAAAGGGGAAGGTTATACATATTCATTCATTGTTTTCTTATTATCATGCAAGCACTAGAAAAATTTTATGCTAAGATTGTTGAGATAAAAATTTAACATACATATACGGCATTTAAAGCTTTGATGCAGAGAGTATCGTAATTTTAATATATGATGTAGAATGTTAAACCTGATACTAGATTTAATGAATAAGTTGAGACTTATTTTAAATTATGTGTCAACGCACCCATTTGTATGAGAGTTCCATTTATTCCATGGGTAACCTGGCACACCTATATCTACACCCTCATATTTTTATTTTAGGTACCCAAACTTGCTTGTGTCCTTGATGGCTAGTGCATATGGTTCCTTTTGGAACCCAAATTTGTTTAATAGTAACAACTTTACCATTTGTTTTAATAGTATTGGAACTATAGGCAAAGTTGTTATACCCAATCTTTTCATGTTTGAAATAAGTTAATCTTATTTGATGATTTGCTTGATGAATTGATAACCCTTTTATTTAGGGGTTTAAGTAAAGAAGTCCAACCAAGTTTTGATTTATCAAAAATAGCATGTTGGCTTTCAAACATCATTTTTAATCTTTCTGAACTTACAGTGAATTTGTTAATAAAAGATTTTAGTTGGTTAACTTTTTCACTTAAGTTTTGATTTTCTTCAATTAAATTCTGATTTTTTTGAATCAATTCTTCTGAATTTAATCTTAAGTGTTCATTCTCAGAATTTAATTTGTCTTTCATTTCAGCAGTAGAATTTCTTTCTTCTAATATTTTCAGATGTAGCTTTTTATTCTTTAAACTAGGCTTCTTATTCATTAAATTAAGCTTCTTGTATTCTAAGTATAAATCAGAAAATGCATCATGAAGTTCATCAAATATAAAATCAGATTGAGCTTCAGTATGTACTTGATTTTTGAATGAGAAATCACTTTGTATTCGAGTACATACCTCATCTTCATATGCCACAAAGCATAGATTTTCAATTTCAGTTTGCTGCTCTTCTTCTTCGGAGCTAGTTTCAAATTCACTAGAAATGTTAGTGCATTCATATTTAACTTCAAGCATACTCCATATTTCCTTAGCAGTTATGCAAAAAGATATGTTATTAAGTTCACTATCATCCAATGCACAATATAGAATATTCATGGCTTTTGCATTTTGCTGAGCCATTTCCTTATCATGATTAGTATTTATGTGTAGCCCATTGACTATGATACTCCATAAATCGTAATCATGTGCTTGAATGAAAATACGCATGCGTGCTTTCCAATGTGTGTAGTTTATACCATTAAATAGTGGAGGTCTATCAATTAATTGTCCCTCTCCTAGAAAACTATCTATTTGAGTTGTCATGATCTTTGGCTCTTTGATGGTTAGGTCAAAGTCACAAGGCAAAAAAAATTATAGAGCACCTGCTCTGATACCACTTGTTGCCCAAGGTGACAACCCAAGAGGGGGGGTGAATTGGGTTTTTCCAAATTTTTAGTGCTTTAAAAAAACTTCCTTAGTTGAGTGCGGTGGATGCTTTCTTAAATTACTTCAATGAATTAAACTATAGCAAAGATGAAAGATAATGCAAGAATAATCACAAGTGAAGCCACAACACAAACACTACGATATATAGTGGTTCGGTGCACCCCAAGGCACCTACGTCCACTCCCGAAGCATCCCCTTGGGAATTTTACTATAATCCCTCGGATTACAGTATGATTGTTTTTCGGGCTCACAATCCAAAATCTTTACAGTTTGGTTTTCCGGGATCATCAATAACCTACGTTGGTTTTGCGGGCTCACCAACAACCTAACATTGGTTTTGCGGGCTCACCAACAACCTATGTTGGTTTTACGGGCTCACCAACAACCTACGTTGGTTTTACGGGCTTACCAACAACCTACACCGTTGGTTTTACGGGCTCACCAACAAACCTTACAATGAATAAGAAATCAAAGGTATAAAGCTCCTAAATAAGCAAGTATAACAAATATACACTAACGAGAAGAAAAGAAAAATGTTATCTCTTTGAAGGCGCTTTTCTTTTCTTCGTTGAGATTGCTTCACTCTTCAATGGATTGGTTGAGCTCTTGAAGGCACTTAAATTCTGCTCAACATATTTCTTTTGGGTTTGAACTTGAAGCAATAAATTGAACTCTCTTGGATTTTCCTTTTCTCTTGAATGCACACTTAGATCCTCACCAAGATTCCTTCCTTTGATGAATAGTGGCTCTTAAATACTTCTACAACCTCCAAAGATGACTTTTTAGCCATTGGAATGGAAAAACTAGCCGTTTATAGCCATTGGAAGCTCAAAAAGTACTTCTGCAGAACTAGCTGTTATGCTGTCAGCCGTGCTGGGGTCGATCCGAGCAAATCTGGGGTCGGCTCAAGTTACTGTTCATGAGGCTGGGGTCGGCTCAAGCTTTTCTGGGGTCGGCTCAAGTTACTGTTCATCAGGATGGGGTCGGCTCAAGCTTTTCTGGGGTCGGCCCTCTCAGGAAATTCAGAGACTTGCTTTCTTGATGTTTCAATCTGGGGTCGACTCAACTTTTTCTGGGGTCGGCTCAACCTGGGGTCGGCTTCAACTTTCTTAGGGTCGGCCCTCTCAGTGAATTCCAGAAGGCTGTTTTTCTGATGTCTGAAGCTGGGGTCGGCCCGAGCTTTTTCTGGAGTCGACCCGAGCTGGGGTCGGCCCGAGCTTTTCTAGGGTCGACCCGAGATCTGTGCCATTTGTGCCAGAATGTGCCAAAGTGTGCCAAATTGTGCCAAGGTCGACTCCATCTCTTATGGGGTCGACTCTAACCCTGTTTTTCTGCATCTTTAGGTTAAATTTGCACATTAAACATATAAAAGAAGCAACAACATTGCAAATCATTTCTTTCTCCTTAGGATACTTGGCACATTAAAGTTTAAGCTTATTAAGCATGTAAATGACAGAGTTAAGCTTCAATCAAAAGAACTTGACTCTAAGGTATATTAAACTCTAAATTAGTTCTTTTCTCAAGTTCTTCCAATATAATTTGTTTTAGATGTGTTCTTGAAAGTTCTTTAAAATATATCAAGCAAAGCGTATCAAGGATGTATCAAATCTTTCTTCCTTACTTACTTATGTATTAGATCAATTGAATTGAAAGCATTAGTACTTCTATTTGACCTCAATGGCTTTGTAAACATCAAAATCATACTAGGATCCTCAAGTTCGAGAGTGGAAAACTCTTTCTCCACTGTTTTTACTGCCTCGGCCGAGGTTTTACGAATTCAGTCTTATAAATCACATAGGATCTCTCCTTATCTACCAAGATCGATAGATTCCATATAGGTGCATACCCTACTCCTACAGTGAACCTATTGCAGCCAATCTACACTGCATGGATCCGTATGTCTAGAGACCATGTATACGTACAGTCAAACTACAATAACTTCACTGTGAGTAACCGAAGCACCACAGGTCAAAGGACCAGTCACACTACTGCAACATCAAGCAAGTCACTGATGAGTGGATAGACATCGAAGTGACTTCTTGTCTTGGTCACGCTCTGTACCCTTGTTCTTTAAGAAGCACCTGCACTATTACTTCAGTGTCATCACACCGTGGACTCGAGTCTCGTCCATCCACAAGGAAAGCAATGTGTGCACTGATCTCATCGGATCGATCACCGTCCTCGTGATGATCCATCGATCTGGAGCATTTAGAAAATAATCACCAATGATACATGGCTCAAATTCTCAACTCTTGAGAATATGCATCATCATCTTATTAATTCCTTGGACGATTCATAGACACATAAACAATATGAATGAAAAAGATGCCTTTTATTTATTCAATAATAAATAGTCAAGTACAAAATTGTGTCCTAGAATTAACAATGTGTCAGCCAGATTGGCTTCTAGGGCATACATCTAACACGTAGATCTCCGGCTTACTCAATAATTAATGCACATGGCCTCCGCGGATCTCCGACTTACTCAACAATTAATGTGCATGGCCTCCACGGATCTCCGGTCTACTCAAAATCTTAAGCCCTCTACGACAGCCAGTTGACTCACTCGACTACGCCCAGTCACCCACTGTAACTCATTGACTCACTCGCGCATTAATTCACACGATCATGCTCAATCATGACGGTAACTCATTTAATTCGCCCCGTCATGTCACAGGTAACCTTGTACCCTCTATAAAAGGGAAACCTCTTCCTCTTAAAGAGGGACAGAGACTTTGAAAACTTTAGGAGATAATCTCTCTTCCTCTTCACAATAGCCCCCTATGACTTAAGCATCGGAGGGCCGGCGCCGGAAGACCCGGCCACCGGCTTCTTGCAGGTCCCCCGGAGGATGCAGCCCGTCGGCGTACCGCCACCCGCCACTCTTGCCAGAGCTCCTCCTTCTCAGCCAGTAGTCGCCCCGGGGTCCAATTTCCAGCAATAATGCCATTTCAAAGTATGCCCTTACGTTGTCTTCTTGAATAATTTTTTTTTTCTTTTTGCTAGAGTGGATGGCTCATACACATATAGTATGGATGCACCTAAAAATATAAAAAAATAAATCTCGAAGTGCTCTAGGTAGCTTTTTTTTCTACCCACAGAGCTTTCCAGCATGATCAGCCATGTACGAAGCCACCGAATCTACAGCTCCGTTAGCCTCACTATAGACATATTTGGCATGAAAAGTAACATTGCCTCTTACTATAGTCCGAATATCCTAAAATACAAGGTGACATATCTCACATCATCAGTGTCTCTTAGACCTAGTCATCATCGTGGCTAAGTTGCCCTCACGAAGAATTGTTCTGTCTTGCAAAAGAGCTTTCCGTGCATTTGTTATTTTTCTATTCGGAGTTCTTGAGTCGTCCATGTGCTAGATGCGCAACAAATTATGTGATGGGAAGTATGGGTGAGTGATCCGACGAAAAGCAAAAAAAAAAAAAGAAAAAAAAAGAAAAAAAAGAAGAAGACTAAGGAAAAGAAAAAGGGGTTAATTTACTTCTCTCGATAAATGAGACAGGGACCTCCCGAGGGATTGAGGGGCCTTTTATAATGGGATTTGATGCAGGGTAGAATTATTTTTTTATTTTTTTTATTTTTTTTTTGCTTAGATGGGTGCCTTACAGTGTACGAATACGGACACCCCAATAAAATCTGAAAACAAAAGGTCGCGGAGAGCCCTGGGTAGCTCTCCCCCCTACGTCTACAGAGTGTCGGCTGAATGACTAGCCGCGTAAGAGGCCACCTAATCTGTGGCCCTATTGGCCCCTTATAAACATGCTTAGCCAGGAAGGCCTCTCCATCCCTACCCATGGCCCAAATGTCTTGGAGTAGGAGATGGTCCCCCCCGATACTCTTGGACCCTTGTGGATTCACCCAATAATAGTAGCCGAGTCACCCTCCATAATAATGAAGCTGGCCTGTAACACTCGCCGCGCATATCAAAGACTCTCCCATGCAGCCCTCAGCTCAGCACTGGGAACCGAGGTCTCCGCTAGCTGACAGCCACCAGCCGCCACCACACGTGTACTCGGATCCCTAATCACAAACCCGACGCCCCCTCTACTCCCTCCGTCCTGTACTGACCTGTCGAAGTTAACCTTGAGGAAGCTCGGGGGTGGGAGCTCCCAGGTGAAAAACACTAAACGAGGCGCTACCTGAGCGGAATGGGAGTCCCAGATATCCCAATCTATCAAAGGCCCACCTGACGAGGTCCCGTGACTAAGCTCCTCTGCTTGTACCCGCGCATGTTCAACCACAAACCTCGACGACATACGGCGTTCGCTAAAGGTCCTAGCATTCCTGGCCAGCCAAATTTGGTAAGCACTGCATGTAGCTCCAATAGCCGCGGGGTGCAGCTGGCGGCTACCAAACCAGCATCAGATAACCTGTAAGAACTGATCCCTCAATTTCCAGACATCCTGTGGCATCCTTGCTAGAGACCAGGTCGTCCTTGCCCATGCACACTATAACAACACATGCTCAGCTGTCTCATCAGCCCCACACGTCAAGCACAGGGAGGAAATCCTCACCCCTCGACCACTAAGTACCAAACTAGTCGGAAGGCGGTCCCAGACCACCTTCCAAAGAAACAAAGCCAGCCACGAGTGGAGGCCAAGCCGCCAGACCCAGGCACAGTCCGGCCCTGCGTCGAGATCCTGCTGCAAGACTCGGGCTACATCCTCCACCCTAACTCTGGTCCTACATGAAGACTGCCAAACCCAAACATCGGGACCCTCGCACCCAGGTACCGGGAGACACTGTACCCGTTCAACGAGGGATTTTCTGAAAACCCGCCGTAGCCTATCACCATCCCACTTCCCACCTCCAGGAGTGAGCAGGTCAAACACTCGCAGTCCATCACCCACCTCTGTACTGACCATAGTCGGCCAGAGACTCAGGGGCAAAGCATCTACCCATGTGTCCTCTGCCACCTCGATGCTTCTCCCATCACCAATCAGTCAACTGGTATTTATCATGGCAATCGGCAGATACTTCCCAATTTCTCGCCACTTAAAGGAGATCGTGCAGCTATGCCAGAGCATCTCCGCAGACCCCACATGACCATACCTAGCTGCCATAACTTGGCTCCAAAGCTCCTGAGGCACCAAGACAAACCATACGGCGTGATGGGCAATGATGGCCTCTCATCTCGCCCGAAGAGACTGCACACTGAGGCCGCCCTTCCGGAGAAGTTAGCACATGCTCTCCCATGCCACCAAATGCACCCCACGGCTCCCTCCCAAAGAACCCCAGAGGAAGCTCCAGAGGGGCCGTTCAATCCTAGTCAACACTGTCTGCAGTTCCACTATATTGGCCATGAGATATATAGGCATTGAGCTCGGCACTGATCTAACCAGGGCCAGTCTACCCATTATAGAGAGGGATGTAGCCCGCCAACCGTCTAGCATGCTCTGAACCTGCTGCACGAGGCTAGAGCACTCTGAGACTCGCAGCCTCCTGCCCGTAATAGGTACCCCCAGGTAGCTCTAGGCTCCCTCCTTCTCCGACATCTCGAGGATCCTCCTAATCTCCAACCAGACACCGCGCTCCGTACTTGGGCTAAACAAAATGACTGACTTCAAAAGATTCAATCGCTGCCCAGACATTGGACAGTAGTTAGCTAGCACTCTTCTAAGAACCCGTGCTTCCCTCGCCCGAGCCCTTGCCACTAACAGGCAGTCATCAGCGAAAAAGAGATGAGAAATAGGTCTAGCTCCTGGGGCGGGAACATAGGCTACCAAGGCTCGAGTAGCAACTGCCGCTCGTAAAGCCCAGGACAATACATCCAAGAACATAATGATCAGAAATGGGGATAGGGGACACCCGTGCCTCAGTCCTATAGTGGAGCGAAAGAAAGGTGATGGCGTGCCGTTGACCAAGATAGAGAATCTAGGTCCCCGAACACATCCCATCACCCAGTCAATCTAGGTCCTATGGAAACCGTAGCTCTCCATAGCAAGTTTGAGGAAGCTCCACCGGATCCTCTCATATGCCCATTCCATGTCCAACTTGATCGCCATCAAGCTTCGCCTCTTCAATGCCCTCCGAAGATCCCACATCATTTCTTGGGCAATCATGATATTATCCGAAATCTTCCTACCTCCCACAAACGCCCCCTGCTCCTGACAGATGATAGTCGGCAACAAAGGCTTCACCCTAGCCACTAGAATTTTTGCCACAATCTTATACAAAGTTGTGCAAAGGCTAATGGGCCTGAAATGACTCAGCTTAGCCGCGTTCTGATGCTTCAGGATCAAGGTGACATAAGTAGCCTACCATCCCTCCGCCATCTCTGCCCGTCCAAAAAAACACTGAACTGCCTCAATCACTGATCTCCGAATGATGCACCAATATTTTTGAAAGAAGAAGGGAGGGAAGCCATCCGAACCTGGGGCCTTGTCTGCCGCTAGGGATCAAACCGCCTCCTATACCTCCATATCCGAAACTAGTCGAACTAGGGTTTCATTTTCCTCATCGCCTATAATAGTCTCCGGTGTTGGGAGGTGACCAGTGTCAGTAGAATCCCCCACCTCCATCCATCTGGATCTAAAGAAGTCAAGTAACATACCCCAGATAGTGGACTCACCCTCCACCCACTGACCCCTCTCATCTCATAAGGACCCGATTATACCTCTTTGTTTTTTAATGACAGTCGATAGGTGGAAGAAGCTGGTATTCCAATCTCCTTCACTGACCCACTGTATCCTGGACTTTTGTCTCTAGAAGATCTCTTACTATAGTAAGAGTGAATGGTGAGTAGCGAGAAGTCCCCGCAGACCTGCCATATCGGATGCCGGGAGCTTGCCACCCTGATCCGCCCTTGTTGCCCAGAAGACAACCTAAGAGAGGGGGTGAATTGGGTTCTACTTAAAATTGGACTATTTAATTCACTTATGAAAGCTTTCTTGATTTTAAACAGATGCAATTAAACAATTTATAAGAAAGCAGTAAAGAACCAAGAAAAGACAAGCCATAACACAAACACACAGAATTTTATAGTAGTTCGGAGCCAACTCTTGCTCCTACGTCCACTCCCCAAGCTTTTCTTGGGAATTCACTATAATCCTCAGATTACAGCCCGGTTGTTTTACATGCTCACAACCCAACTTGTTATTTTTTCGAGATCAAAACGAACCCAGTCGATTTTTTCTGGCTCACAGACTAAAACCAAATCGTTTGTTTTCCGGGCTCACAAACCACCCAGTCCGATTCACAAGCATGAACTATGCCTTTCCCCTTGATTCAATCTTCTGATTGAATCAAATAACAAGAAGTAGATAAAAAGTGTTTAAGACAGTTACAAGCTTCTTGAGAAGCAAATATAACAATATAAACTAAATAGAAAGGAGAAGAAGCCTTTAAACAGAATTCGCTGATGTAAGACTTGGCTTCTCCTTTACTTGACCCTCTCATGAATGCTCTGGTGGATGAGGATCACTTGAATGAGCTTTGAATGGAAAGAGTACTCTGAATTTGCTGGAATTGCAATAACTCTTTCACTTCGCTTTGAATTCCTCTAACTTTCCTTTGGTAGGTGATTTACTTGAATGCTTTCAATGGAATGTGTTTGCTCTTGTGAAAAACACTTGGGACCACCTATTTTATCACTTCTCCTAGAAAACTAGTCGTTAGATAAGGAAATAGAGTCGTTCTGACATTTCTAGGCATCCTGACAAACTATCCGTTGGGACCCGAGACGTCTCGCCAGTCTTCGAGTCGGCTCGGCAGAGATAGGAGACAACTCGAGTTTGTCTGGAGTCGACTCGAGATCGGGCTCTCCCAAAATGGTTCTCTGTCGATTCTTGTAAGAGTCGGCTCATGAATGTCAGAAGTTTCTATGTAAAACTTTTCAAAATCTTAGTTTTCAAATTCTGTGCTATGATCACTTCTGATTTTTACAGTTTGTAAACCTTTTTCATTTGAAATTCTTTTGTAAAACTTTGCAAATGCAGAAAATAATTCTCTTTTATGAGCCAAGAAAAATATCCATGTAAATCTTGAAAAATCATCCACAATTACAAAATCATAATGTTTACCTCCTAGGCTTGCAGTCCTAGTAGGCCCAAATAAATTCATGTGAAGAATTTCAAAGGCTTAGTGGTGGAAACAATATTTTTAAATTTAAAAGTGGTTCTGGTTTGTTTTTCTAGTTGACATGCATTGCACACTTTGTCCTTTTCAAAATTTAACTTAGGTAAGCCAATAACAAGGTCTTTTCGAATAATTTTTGAAATTAAGTCTATACTAGCATGAGCAAATTTTCGATGCCATAGCCAACTAGTTTTCTGATTTTCATAGCCACTAGACATTGCATATATTTCATGAATATATGATCTAAATCTACCATGTACACATTTTCATACCTATGTCCAGTAAAAACAATGCCACTGTTATGGGGACTGGAAATTAAGCACATAGAGGATTTAAAAGTTACTCTATAACCTTTATTACAAAACTGACTAATACTTAGTAGATTATATTTTAATCCATCAATTAATAAAATATTTTCAATATAAGAGGATGGAGTTGTTAGAAGTATGCCCTATAAGCCAACGTGGTTGATGCATATTTTTAATCTGGGGCACAAATTTGTAATTTGACTCTTATCAATAAATAAGATTGGGCAAATTATTTTTCATTCATGTTTATATGTGTCCATGAATCGTCCAAGAAATTAATAGATAATGATACATATTCTCAAGAAGTTGAGAATTTGAGGCATGTGTCATTAGGGATTAATTTCTAAATGCTCCTGATCGATGGATCCATCACGAGGGAAGGTGATTGTCCGCTGAGATTAGTGTACAGATCACTTAGTCAGATGGACAAGTCTCGAGTCCACGATGTAGAGACACTGGAGTGATTGTGCAAGTATTTGTTAAAGAACAAGGTACTGAGCGTGACCAAAGATAGTAGTCACATGAATGTCTATCCACTCATCAGTGACTACTTATGCTGCATTTGTATGACTGGTCCTTTGATCTGCGATGCCTCAGCTATTCACTGTAAGGTTGCTGTAGTTTGATGAGCATGTGAACTTGGACCCTAGCCATTCGGATCCTTACAGTGCGGATTGGCTGCAGTAGATTCATTTTGGAATCGGATTGCATCTAGATGGAATCTATCGACCTTGATAGATTAGGAGTGATCTTATGTGATTTATGAGACTAAGTTCGATAAATTTCTGATCAGGTATTTTGGAAAAAGAGTTTTCCATATCTTGAGCTGGAATTCGAATAAATTTAACATATGACGGATGATGGAGTTTGGCGAGATTTTCATAACCTCCGTCACGTCGGGATCTATGATAGAGGGACTGTATCATACGCTAACTGCACCTAAAGGTTCATATATTTCATTCTGCTGGATTGCCACCACATACTGCTAGGTGTCCCTAGTGGATTGTGAGACTCGAAGGCATTCACTTGGTGTTCAGTGAACCCTGAGAGTAGAACTAAAATCATTTCAGTCCACTGAAAGGAGTTTCAGTGATATTGAGATAGAGATATCAATATGTCGCACTTACGGGATCACACACATAGAGGATTTAATTAGTCAGACTATCATAATTGTGATTTAGAATCTCAATTAAAGTCAATTATCAATATTGATTGAATTAATCCATTAAGTGTTAGTGAGTTAATGGAAGAAGAATTAAGTGGAATTGATTGCAATTGGATTGCAATTGGGCTGATTTAATGAGCTAAATTAAATTGGGTTCGATCCAAATTGATTTGGGTTCATGATTGGGTCAATTGGATTAAACCAGGATTTATGCGGATTTTAAAGTCCACATGTCGTCATAGGATGAATATGACTTAAGTCGTGTTCACACTATGCGGACTTTAAAGTCCACATGGCGTCATTGGATGCATGCTCCCAAATCAATTAATTCTCCTAATTAAATTAGGAGTCCTAATGTGATTAGAAATTAATCAATTGATTAAGTGGACACATGTCATGCATCTATAAGCACAAGGATTGGACACTTGGCATTAATCCAAGGGTGGGTTATAGTCTCATACTCCTAATAAGATTAGGAGAAGCCCTAAACCCAATCTATAAAAGGGTAGCAAGGGAGATGTTATGGATTAATCCTCTCCTCTTCCTCTCCATGCCTCTCTTTCTCTTCTCTTCTCCCTTCCACGACAGCAAGAGGAGTCCATCCTCTTCCTCTCCACGGCAGCAAGGAAGTCCATCTTCTTCCTCCTCCAAAGTGTTGGTGGCATTAGAAGAAAAGGAGGCAAGAGACACCACACGGCGCCAAGGAAGAAGGAGTTCTTCCATCACGCCTCAAGCCCTCTTCTTCCTCCTTCTCCATGGCAGCAAGAGGACCTCTTCTTCCTCTTCTTCAACGGGAGCAAGGCTAGAAAGATCCATAGGCAAAGCTACCTCCTTCTCTTCCTCCATTGCGAGCAAAGTTGAAGAAGAAAGGGTTCTTCTTCAAAGAAGTATGTTGCTGACTTTTCTTCCAATATCATGATAGTCATGAGAGGTCTTTGCAAGGAGCTAGCACTCCGGTAAGACCTTATCTCAGATGATTAGATCCTCGTGTAGATACCTGTAGAGGCCGAAAACGTGTGCGGCTTAACCAGAAACCTAGAAAGATCATCAGGCTGTGGTGTTCTACACCTGCAGAATTTTTGAAGATGAGATCTTCAAATTAATAAGTTTTAATTTTTGTTTCAGTTTTATGAATCTTAATCAACCCTCCTCAGATCCTATTCTTTCTTTCCTAATGAGTTCAAAGATCTTCTGGATTTGGATCCAGAAATTTTTTTTAAATTCTACGATCCGCGGCGCGTTCATGCGATGAACGACGTCCCGTTCGAATTCCGCTGCGAACATCGCATCGAACGGGGCGTATCTCAGCAGTGGTATCAGAGTCATGGTTCTAGGGAGCATGATTAGGACTTAGGAATTGATTACCATATTTTTAATCTGATTTTTAAAGAAATTATGCTTGCTGGATTTTCTGCGTGCTGAAATTTCAGATTGCTGAAATTTTCAGCATGCAGATTTTTATTTGTTTTGATCTTGCAAATTATTTTAGAATTGCAATTAAATTACAATATTTGAAATCAAGTAATGCATGATCTGAAATCCAGAGAATAGAATAATAGGTTTAAAGTTTCAGATCTGAAAATATACATGAGATGTATGTGATAATCATAATGTTCATACTTGTTTAAGGTTATGTTTAAAACAATGTATGCATGAAATGTATGTATTAGTTAAACAAAATTTATTTGCATGAGATGTAAATAAAATTCTTAAACAATAGGATATTTACATAAGATGTAAACTGAAACAATTATCTCATTTACATAAGATGTAATCACATAATATATGAAAGAATTTCATAATTACATAGGATGTAAACCTGAACCAATGTGACATTTACATAAGATGTAAATCGAATGACATATGGTATAGGGTAGATGGTTACATTAGATGTAAATTCCAAGAGACCTAAAACCTTCCTAAATCAATCGAGAGTGAACGATATATTGAGCTAGCCATATTTGATTAATTGATCTAATTGGTGTCTAGGAAAGCTCAAAGGTGGTTACTTAATTAGGACCTTACTCTCTGAGTAAGGGGAGCCTCCCACTTGCTTACCTGACCAATTGATCGATTACCTTCTATGAAAAGCTCAAAGTTGGAATCACTAAGATCTGTTACCCAATATTAAGTCGATTGGTCTTCCACCGTAGTAGAGTTGCTAAGATCTTTCCGGCATTGATTAGTCTCGGCAGGATATAGTGGGCTAATTACATCGGGGGATTGGACTTCTCTATTAACATGAGATGTTGTGGGGTAAAGATGGGGTTGGGCTCCAATAACTGTTAGGTGAGGACCCAATCACAGCTTTATTTTCGTGGGACATACGGTGGGTCTGACTTAACCAAGGAACGGATCGGTGAGGTCCTTATAACTTGGAGACCAGGTTAGCTCAATTTACTTACGAAGCATTGTACAAGAGTTGTATACTCATCATCTATGTGTCTCCAATAACTGTTAGGTAAGGTGACATGTAGATTGGTGGGACCGCAGCACCCCACTCGAAATCCTAAGTCGCAGGTTTCCGTATATTTACCAGGAGAGTGTGAGAGATTCGAGAAATAGTGGAAGAATTTGATCCAATTTTATTTTAAAAGTTCCTAAAATAAATTAAAGTCAAATACAAATTTCTAATTAGAATCTTTACTCTCTGCAGATGTCAATGGCTTCCAACTTGATAGCTCGAATCCTAGATAACAATAGGATGACCGGACCAAACTATAAAGATTAGCTCCGCAACTTGAAGATTGTCTTGAGTTGCGAAAAGATAGCTTATGTTCTTGACCATGAACTCCTCGTGTTACCAGCCCGTGCAACCAATGAGCAGTGTAAGACGCATGCAAAATGGTTGGATGACGACAATAACGTTAGGTGCTATATTATGGCATCCATGTCCAACAAATTGCAATACCAGCATGAGAGCATGAAGACTGCTAAGGACATACTTGATCACCTACAAGAGTTGTATGGTGAAAAGAGTCGTGCAATGAGGTTTGAAGTGTCCAAGCAGCTCTTCAAAGCCAAGATGCGCGATGGGCAGTCCGTCCATGAACATAGTTTGACCACGATCAAGGATCTTGAGGAGCTTGAGAAGCTTGGCATAACCATGCACAAGGATTTGCAAACAGATTTGATCCTCAATCGTTGCCATCTTCATATGGGTAGTTTATTGTAAGCAACCATATGAATAAAATTAAATGCACCAAGCTTGAATTGTTGAATATGTTGGTGACAACTGAGGGAGCCTTGAAAGGTTCAAGGGGCACAGTTCTCCCTGCTGAGCTAGCTTCTACTTCTAGGAGGAAGTCTACTGGAAAGAAGAAGAAGCCTGCGAAGAAGTAGAAGACCGAAAAAAAGCCGAAGAAGGAAGTTTCTAAGAAAATGGCCGAACCCAAGGGAAAATGTTTCCATTGCAATGAAGAGGGCCATTGGAAGAGGAACTGTCCTATCTATATGGAAAACATAAAGAGTAAGAAGGATGACACACCTTCTGAAGGTATATCTAATATGCTCATTATTGAAACTAATCTGACGGTTTCTTATATTTTCAGTTTGGTTATAGACTCTGGTTCTAGTGTTCACTTGTGTACTACCATGCAGGGTCTAAAGAAAAGTAGAAGGCTTACGGATCGTGCGGTAACCCCATGGGTTGGCAATGGAGCAAGAGTTGCTGCTATTGCTGTGGGCATATTTTCTTTGCATTTACCGTCAGGATTTAGTTTGATACTTAGAGATTGTTATTTTGTACCTAGTGCTAGCAGAAATCTGATTTCTGTATCTTGTCTAACATAGAAACATTATGAATTCAATTTCAATAAAGACTATGTTTCCATTTATTTGCGAAATAAACTGTTTGGACGTGGTTTTATGATTGACGATCTCTATCACTTACATATGGATGTATCTGTGAACGTATCTGAGCATACAGTGAGTACCATAGGATCTAAAAGATCTAGAGATGAGATAAATCAAAAATATTTGTGGCACATTCCCTAGACTTGGTCATATAGAAAAAGACAGAATTAACAAATTGGAAAAACATGGGCTTTTGAGTTCATTCACTTCTGAGTCATATCCAATTTGTGAATCCTGCCTTCAAGAAAAAATGGTCAAATTACCCTTTATAGGACACGGGGAGAGGTCCACTGAAATATTTGCCCTAGTACATACTGATGTGTGTGGCCCATTCGATGTGCAGGCTAGGGATCAATTTTTCTACTTTATTATTTTTACCGATTATTTCTCACGGTATGGTTATGTCTATCTTATGAGACATAAATCTGAAGCATTTGAAAGTTTCAAAGATTTCAGATTTAAAGTAGAAAAATAGACAAGAAAACTCATTAAGATTCTTCGATCAGATCGAGGAGAAGAATACCTTAGTGGAAAGTTTCGCGATTATCTCAAACAAAATGGTATAGTTTCACAATGGACACCTCCTAGAACACCTCAACTCAACGGAGTATCAGAAAGGAGGAATCGGACCCTATTAGATATAGTCAGATCCATGATGAGCTTCACTAACTTACCCTTATTCTTGTGGGAAGATGCCCTACTTACAGCTATCAACATATTGAATAGAGTTTCCTCTAAGTTGGTTCCTACCACACTGTATGAGATATAGCATGGTAAGAAACCAAGTTTTGGTTATCTCAAGATTTGGGGATGTCCGGCCCAAGTCAAGCGACAACAGGAAGACAAGTTAGAGGCTAGGATAATTGGTGCCCGTTTCATGGGATATCCTAAAGAGTCGTTAGGATACAATTTTTACATCCCAGAAGATCACAAAGTGTTTGTGAGCCGACATGCCATCTTCTTGGAAAGATAGTTTATCCTTGATAGAGGCAGTGGGAGAAAAATTAAGCTCAAAGAGAAAGTCTCTGAAGAGCAACGAGCAATTGAGCATTGTGAACCTATTCACATTGAGCCAATACATGAAGAACCTCGTCCACTTCGTAGATCAAGCGGGATCTTCCATCCTCCTGAAAGATACTTAGGTATGTTTATAGAGAAAATAGAGGAAGAGTTCCTCATGAGAGAAAGAGATCATAGTGATGATCCCAAGACCTATAACGAAGCGATGTTAGCATCGACTCTGAAAAATGGATGGATGCGATGAAGTCAGAAATAGACTCTATGCATTCCAACCAAGTATGGACCTTAGTAGATCCGCCTGAAGGTATAGTACCTATTGGGTGTAAATGGATCTACAAAAGAAAAATGGGTTCAGATGGCAAGGTAGAGACCTATAAGGCAAGGTTGGTGGCAAAAGGTTATAGTCAGCGCGAAGGTATTGACTATCAGGATACCTTTTCACCGGTAGCCATGCTAAAGTTCATTCGAACATTGCTTGCCATTGCAGCTTATCATGATTATGAGATATGGCAAATGGATGTGAAAACTGCATTTCTTAATGGATATCTTGAGAAAGATATCTATATGGAACAACCTTAGGGTTTCACTTCTAGTGATGGTGATCACAAGATCTGCAAGCTACAAAGATCCATTTATGGATTAAAGCAAGCATCTCGGAGTTGGAATACTCGTTTCAATGATGTAATCAAATCATTTGATTTCATCAAGAACGAAGAGGAACCATGTGTGTACAAAAAGGTCAGTGGGAGGGCTATAGTATTTCTCGTATTGTACATAGATGACATACTCCTAATTGGGAATGATATTCCAATGCTTACATCGATCAAGTTATGGTTGTCTAAGGAGTTTTCCATGAAAGCCCTAGGAGAAGCATCCTATATTTTGGGGATTAAGATCTACAGGGATAGATCAAAAAGGATGCTAGGCCTATCACAGAAACTGTACATAGAGGAAGTGCAGAAGAGGTTCAGCATGGAAAACTCTAAGAGGGGATTGTTACCCCTAAGGCATGGGATAAATCTCTCCAAGAAGACATGCCCCAAAATATTTGAAGAGAGTCAGCGCATGAGTAGGATCCCTTATGCATCGGCAATAGGGAGGCTCATATATGTCATGCTATGTACTCGACCTGATATAGCACATGCTATGAGTGTCACGAGCATATATCAATCGAATTCAGGTGAGGAGCACTGGATAGCTGTAAAAAATATCCTTAAGTACTTGAGAAGGACTAAGGATATATTTTTGGTCTTTGGGGGAGGCACAGGGTTAAAGGTAGAAGGATATACTAATTCAGACTTCATGACTGACCCTGGTGATAGAAAGTCTACATCAGGATATGTATTCTTATGCAATGGAGGATCGATAAATTGGAAGACTTTCAAGCAATCGATTATTGCAGATTCTACCATAGAAGCAGAGTACATTGCTGCATCGGATGCTGCGAAGGAAGCATTCTGGTATAAGAAGTTTGTCGAAGAGCTAGGAGTCATGTCATCAGATGCCATAACCCTAGTGTAGAGAGTAGACTCCACTGATAACGTGGCAGACCCATTCACTAAGCAGCTGAGTCAGAAGAAATTAGAAGTCTATCTTGAGAAAATGGGACTGAAATACATATCTATTGGCTTTAGTGCAAGTGGGAGATTGTTAGAAGTATGCCCTAAAAGCCAACGCGATTGACGCATATTTGTAATCTGGGCACAAATTTGTAATATGACTCTTATCAATAAATAAGATTGGGCAATTTATTTTTTATTCATGTTTGTATGTGTCCATGAATCGTCCAAGAAATTAATAGATAATGACACATATTCTCAAGAAGTTGAGAATTTGAGGCATGGGTCATTAGGGATTAATTTCTAAATGCACCTGATCGATGGATCCATCACGAGGGATGGTGATTGATCCACTAAGATTAGTGCATTGATCACTTAGTCAGATGGACGAGTCTCGAGTCCACAGTGTAGAGACACTGGAGTGATTATGCAAGTACTTGTTAAAGAACAAGGTACTAAGCGTGACCAAAGATAGTAGTCACATGGATGTCTATTCACTCCTCAGTGACTGCTTATGCTGCATTTGTATGACTGGTCCTTTGACTTACGATGCCTCAGCTATTCACTGTGAGGTTGCTTTAGTTTGACGAGCATGTGAACTTGGGCCCTAGCCATTCGGATCCTTGTAGTGCGGATTGGCTGCAGTAGATTCATTTTGGAATTGGGTTGCATCTAGATGGGATCTATCGACCTTGATAGATTAGGAGTGATCCTATGTGATTTATGAGACTAAGTTCGATAAATTCCTAGTCAGGTATTTTGGAAAAAGAGTTTTCCATATCTCGAGCTGGAAGTCGAATAAATTTAACATATGACGGACGATGGAATTTGACGAGATTTCCATAACCTCCGTCACATCGGGATTCATGATAGAGGGACTGTATCATACACTAACTGCATCTAGAGGTTCATATATTTCATTCTGCTAGGTTGCCACCACATACTGCTAGGTGTCACTAGTGGATTGTGAGACTCGAAGGCATTCACTTGGTATTCAGTGAACCCTGAGAGTAGAACTAAAATCGTTTCAGTCCACTGAAAGAAGTTTCAATGATATTGAGATAGAGATCTCAATATATCTCACTACCAGACAGAATAAAACCTATGGGGTCACACATATAGAGGATTTAATTAGTCAGACTATCATAATTATGATTTAGAATCTCAATTGAAGTCAATTATCAATATGATTGGTGATTGAATTAACCCACTAAGTGTTAGTGAGTTAATGAAAGAAGAATTAAGTGGAATTGATTGCAATTGAATTGCAATTTATTTGATTTAATGAGCCAAATTAAATTGGGTTCGACCCAAATTGATTTGGGTTCATGATTGGTCAATTGGATTAAACCAAGGTTTATGCGGATTTTAAAGTCCACATGTCGTCGTAGGATGAATATGAGTTAAGTCATGTTCACACTATGCGGACTTTAAAGTCCACATGGCGTCATTGGATGCATGCTCCCAAATCAATTAATTCTCCTAATGAGATTAGGAGTCCTAATGTGATTAAAAATTAGTCAAGTAATTAAGTGGACATATTTCATGCATCTATGAGCACAAGGATTGGACACTTGGCATTAATCCAAGGGTGGGTTATAGTCCTATACCCCTAATAAGATTAGGAGAAGTCCTAAACCCAATCTATAAAAGGGTAGCAAGGGAGACGTTATAGATTAATCCTCTCCTCTTCCTCTCCATGCCTCCCTTTCTCTTCTCTTCTCCCTTCCCACGATAGCAAGAGGAGTCCATCCTCTTCCTCTCCACGGCAGCAAGGGAGTCCATCTTCTTCTCCTCCAAAGTGTTGGTGGCGTTAGAAGTAAAGGAGGCAAGAGACACCACACAGCGCCAAGGAAGAAGGAGTTCTTCCATCACGCCTCAAGCCCTCTTCTTCCTCCTTCTCCACGGCAGCAAGAGGATCTCTTCTTCCTCTTCTTCCACAGGAGCAAGGCTAGAAAGATCCACGTGCAAAGCTACCTCCTTCTCTTCCTCCATTGCGAGCAAGGTTGAAGAAGAAAGGGTTCTTCTTCAAAGAGGTATGTTGCTGATTTTTCTTCCAATATCATGATAGTCATGAGAGGTCTTTGCAAGAAGCTAGCACTCCGGTAAGACCTCGAGGATGATAGTGTTATTTTGATGATTAACAAGCAATTATCTAGAGTATATTATAAGTTAAATTGATACTTCATTTATAAGTTCATTACTCTCAGTATATTTGTATGAATTGATATAGATACATGTCTTTGTTCATTTGAATGAATCTAACCTTGAGATGCAGCAAAGTGTAGATTGAGTCGACCCAAAGGATGATTGGGTCGACCCCGGCACATCAAGAAGTCATTTGGCACACTTCTGCAAAATTGGCACAGATGAACAGTGAGTTGGGTCGACCCAAGGTAAGCATGAGTCGACCCAAACTTCAAGAACCTCAAAACATGAAAGAAATATGTTCTCTGGATTTACTGAGAGGGTCGACCCAAACAGTGGTTGAGTCGACCCAAGCTTGAGTCGACCCAAACCCTGAGAGGGTCGACCCAAAGGCAAGACAGAAAGGCAGACAGAAAATGGTTCTCTGGAATTACTGAGAGGGTCGACCCAAGAAGAAGTTGCGTCGACCCAAGTGAACTTTAAGTCGACCCAAAGAATGGTTGGTCGACCCATGGGAAGGAAGGCTGAAATTCAAGTTTCTGTATTTTCTGAGAGGGTCGACCCAAGAAATGTTTGAGTCGACCCAAGTGAAAGTTGGGTCGACCCAAGGACAGGTTGAGCCGACCCAAACACGGGCTGAAGCATAACGGCTAGTTCTGCAGATGTACTTTTTGTCCTTCCCAAGGTCAGTAACGGATCCTTGTAGTGCGGATTGGCTGCAGTAGATTCATTTTGGAATTGGGTTGCATCTAGATGGGATCTATCGATCTTGATAGATTAGGAGTGATCCTATGTGATTTATGAGACTAAGTTCGATAAATTCCTAGTCAGGTATTTTGGAAAAAGAGTTTTCCATATCTCGAGCTGGAAGTCGAATAAATTTAACATATGACGGACGATGGAATTTGACGAGATTTCCATAACCTCCGTCACATCGGGATCATGATAGAGGGACTGTATCATACACTAACTGCATCTAGAGGTTCATATATTTCATTCTGCTAGGTTGCCACCACATACTGCTAGGTGTCACTAGTGGATTGTGAGACTCGAAGGCATTCACTTGGTATTCAGTGAACCCTGAGAGTAGAACTAAAATCGTTTCAGTCCACTGAAAGAAGTTTCAATGATATTGAGATAGAGATCTCAATATATCTCACTACCAGACAGAATAAAACCTATGGGGTCACACATATAGAGGATTTAATTAGTCAGACTATCATAATTATGATTTAGAATCTCAATTGAAGTCAATTATCAATATGATTGGTGATTGAATTAACCCACTAAGTGTTAGTGAGTTAATGAAAGAAGAATTAAGTGGAATTGATTGCAATTGAATTGCAATTTGTTTGATTTAATGAGCCAAATTAAATTGGGTTCGACCCAAATTGATTTGGGTTCATGATTGGTCAATTGGATTAAACCAAGGTTTATGCGGATTTTAAAGTCCACATGTCGTCGTAGGATGAATATGAGTTAAGTCGTGTTCACACTATGCGGACTTTAAAGTCCACATGGCGTCATTGGATGCATGCTCCCAAATCAATTAATTCTCCTAATGAGATTAGGAGTCCTAATGTGATTAAAAATTAGTCAAGTAATTAAGTGGACATATTTCATGCATCTATGAGCACAAGGATTGGACACTTGGCATTAATCCAAGGGTGGGTTATAGTCCTATACCCCAAATAAGATTAGGAGAAGTCCTAAACCCAATCTATAAAAGGGTAGCAAGGGAGACGTTATAGATTAATCCTCTCCTCTTCCTCTCCATGCCTCCCTTTCTCTTCTCTTCTCCCTTCCCACGATAGCAAGAGGAGTCCATCCTCTTCCTCTCCACGGCAGCAAGGGAGTCCATCTTCTTCTCCTCCAAAGTGTTGGTGGCGTTAGAAGTAAAGGAGGCAAGAGACACCACACAGCGCCAAGGAAGAAGGAGTTCTTCCATCACGCCTCAAGCCCTCTTCTTCCTCCTTCTCCACGGCAGCAAGAGGATCTCTTCTTCCTCTTCTTCCACAGGAGCAAGGCTAGAAAGATCCACGTGCAAAGCTACCTCCTTCTCTTCCTCCATTGCGAGCAAGGTTGAAGAAGAAAGGGTTCTTCTTCAAAGAGGTATGTTGCTGATTTTTCTTCCAATATCATGATAGTCATGAGAGGTCTTTGCAAGAAGCTAGCACTCCGGTAAGACCTCGAGGATGATAGTGTTATTTTGATGATTAACAAGCAATTATCTAGAGTATATTATAAGTTAAATTGATACTTCATTTATAAGTTCATTACTCTCAGTATATTTGTATGAATTGATATAGATACATGTCTTTGTTCATTTGAATGAATCTAACCTTGAGATGCAGCAAAGTGTAGATTGAGTCGACCCAAAGGATGATTGGGTCGACCCCGGCACATCAAGAAGTCATTTGGCACACTTCTGCAAAATTGGCACAGATGAACAGTGAGTTGGGTCGACCCAAGGTAAGCATGAGTCGACCCAAACTTCAAGAACCTCAAAACATGAAAGAAATATGTTCTCTGGATTTACTGAGAGGGTCGACCCAAACAGTGGTTGAGTCGACCCAAGCTTGAGTCGACCCAAACCCTGAGAGTGTCGACCCAAAGGCAAGACAGAAAGGCAGACAGAAAATGGTTCTCTGGAATTACTGAGAGGGTCGACCCAAGAAGAAGTTGAGTCGACCCAAGTGAACTTTGAGTCGACCCAAAGAATGGTTGGGTCGACCCATGGGAAGGAAGGCTGAAATTCAAGTTTCTGTATTTTCTGAGAGGGTCGACCCAAGAAATGTTTGAGTCGACCCAAGTGAAAGTTGGGTCGACCCAAGGACAGGTTGAGCCGACCCAAACACGGGCTGAAGCATAACGGCTAGTTCTGCAGATGTACTTTTTGTCCTTCCCAAGGTCAGTAACGGCTAGTTTTTGAATTCTAACCATTGGGGCTTGTCCAAAGGATATGGGAAGCTATTTAAAGGGGCACTATTCATCAGATAGAACAACTTTTGCAAGGAATATCAAAGAGTACACAAGAAAACAAAAGTGCCCTAATCTTCTTCATCAAGAGCTTCATTCAAGAATCAAAGAAAGGGATTGAGCAGATTCAAAGAGGCATCAAGAGCTCCATCCTCCCTTGAAGAGTGAAGCATCCTTGACAAAGAAGAGAGAAGCCACTTCAAAGCGATAAATATTTTCTAACTCTTCTTTGTAGTTAATATTGTTTCATTTGCTCATTTAGGAGTTTGAATCTTTCTTTTTGTTTGTCGAACTATTTGTAAAGGTTCGTTGGTGAACCCGTAAAACCAACAAAGGTTTTTGGTGAACCCGAAAAACCAAAGTGTAAAGGTTCGTTGGTGAGCCCGCAAAACCAACAAAGGTTTTTGGTGAACCCGGAAAACCAAAGTGTATAGGTTCGTTGGTGAGCCCGTAAAACCAACAAAGGTTTTTGGATTGTGAGCCCGGAAAACAATCCAACTGTAATCCGCGAGATTATAGTGAATTCCCAAGGGGTCGCTTGGGGAGTGGACGTAGGTGCTAAGGAGAGCACCGAACCACTATATATTGTTGTGTTTGTGTTGTGCTTGTGTTTACATTTATTCTTGCATTATCTTCCATCTCTGTTCTAGTTTAACTCATTCAAATAATCTAAGAAAGCAACCACCGCACTTAATTAAGAAAGCTTTTAAAACACCAAAATTGAGAAGAAACCAATTCACCCCCCCCCCCCCCTCTTGGATTGTCACCTTGGGCAACAAGTGGTATCAGAGCGAGGTGCTCTAATAGTGCTCATTGATCTAACAATCAAGAGTTAAAGATCATGACAACCCAAGTGGGATGCTCTATGAGTGAGGGGCAATCCACAAATAGACCACCTCTATTTAATGGCACAAACTACACTTATTGGAAAGCTAGAATGAGGATATTCATTCAAGCTCCAGACTATGAACTGTGGCAAATCATCACTAGAGGACCTCACACACCCACACTTAACATAGAGGGCACTATCATACCCAAACCAGAAATGGATTGGAATGAAAGTGATAGAAGACTAGCACAGTTAAATGCAAAAGCTATAAATATGCTTTACTGCTCATTAGATGTTAATGAATTTAATAGAATATCTACTTGCACTACTGCCAAAGAAATTTGGGACAGACTTGAGGTCACACATGAAGGGACCAATCAAGTTAAGGAATCAAAGATAAACATATTAGTACACAAGTATGAACTGTTTAAAATGGAATCTACCGAGTCCATAACTGATATGTTTACTCGTTTTACTGACATTATAAATGGGCTTAAGAGTTTAGGAAAGTCTTATTCTAACTCTGATTTGGTGCGAAAAATTCTCAGGTCTCTACCAAGGAATTGGGAGGCCAAGGTAACCGCTATTCAGGAAGCAAAGGACCTCAACACACTGCAGTTAGAGGAGCTTCTAGGATCACTCATGACCCATGAGTTGACAATGAGACAAAATTCAGAAGATGAGGTCAAGAGAAGAAAGCCCATTGCCCTAAAGACTACCACCCCTAAACAACTAACTGAATCGGAAGATTCAGATGATGATGAAGAAATTGATGAAGAAGGGATGGCTGTGCTTGGGAGAAAATTCAGAAAATTCATGAGAGGTAAGAATAGATTCCATAAAAGGAAACCCTTCCTTAAAGGTAACTCAAGCAAAGAAAAGGGTAAGGACAAAGAAAAGAAAAAAGAAACTCCCATTTGCTATGAGTGTAACAAACCCGGGCATTATAAGATAGATTGCCCAGATTTGAAGTGGATGGCAAGAAAGTTGAAAAAGAAGAATTTCATGGCTGAATGGAGTGAAAGTGAGGAATCAAGTTCGGAGGAGGAAGATCATCAAGAGACGGCCCAAATGTGTCATATGGCCAATGACGATGAGGTAGATTCTGAACTTGACTGTGATTTTACTGTTGATGAATTACATGATGCATTCTTAGAACTCATGGAAGAACATAAGAAAGTAATTAATAAAAATAAAGCTCTAAAAGAAGAAAATCAATCTCTCATTAAAGATAAGTTAAAATTGTCTCATAACTATGAAACATTAAGTAGGAAACTTACAAATGAAACCAAGAATCTAATTGCTGAAAATATTAAGTTAAAAGAAGATGCTGAAAAATATAAATCCTTGGTAGATAAATTTACTCTTAGTTCTACCAAATTAAATATGATTCTTGATAGTCAAAAAGCTGTATATGATAAGGCTGGTTTAGGTTATAGAACAAATAGAAAACAAAAATTCTTAAAGAATATTTTTGTAAAAGCTAAAAGTGAAAATATTACTTGTTATTGTTGCAATAAGATAGGACATAGAGCATATGAATGTAACTTTAGAAAGTCTAGTCAAAACAAATTAAGTAATAATCAAAAGATTAAATTCAAGAAAGTTTGGGTTCCAAAAGGAACATGGAGCACTAATCCTAAAGGACCCAACTTAGTTTGGGTACCTAAAGTTTCTTCTTGATCTTGTTTGCAGGCGTGTCTTGCAGCTGATAACATAGAAAAACGATGGTATCTAGATAGCGGCTGTTCAAGACACATGACCGGTGACGAAGATCAATTTGTCACCTTGGAATCAAAGAAAGGTGGAGTAGTAACCTATGGAGACAATGGTAAAGGGCATATCATTGGAAAGGGTAAAATTTTCATTGCTCCATCTATTTTTATAGAAAATGTCTTATTAGTTAAGGGTTTGAAACATAACCTTCTTAGCATAGCCAATTTTGTGATAAAGGGTTTAAAGTTACATTTGAAGCATCTGTATGCATAATCACAAATCCTAAAGACAATAGCATTGTACTTGTAGGACAAAGGCAAAGAAATATTTACTTAGTAGATCTTCATGAGTTAGGCAAGAAAATGGTTTATGCTTAATTACTAATGAAGAAAAGAAAAATGAAACTAGTTGGCTTTGGTATCGAAGACTAGGACATGCTAGTATGGAATTAATATCAAAACTAGTTAAGAAGGAATTAATAAAAGATGTGCCAAAATTGATCTTTGAAAAGGACAAAATATGTGGACCATGTTCATTGGGAAAACAAACTAGATCATCTTTCAAATCGAAGAATGTAGTATCAACAACTAGACCATTTGAACTCATACACATGGATTTATTTGGACCTACTAGAACTACAAGTCTAGGAGGGAAGAAGTATGGACTAGTCATTGTTGATGATTTTTCAAGGTATACATGGGTTTCATTTTTGGCACATAAGAATGAAGTATTTTCAGAATTTTTGAAACTATATAATAATATCATAAATGAAAAGAAACTCACCTTAGTAGCAATTCGAAGTGATCATGGTACGGAATTTGAAAATCAACACTTTGAAGAATTTTGCACTAAAAATGGAATATCACATCAATTTTCAGCACCTAGAACGCCTCAACAAAATGGGGTTGTTGAAAGGAAAAACAGGACATTGGCAGAAATGGCACGCACAATGTTGTGTGAGTCAAATCTTCCAAAGTACTTTTGGGCTGAAGCTATAAACACTGCTTGC
The DNA here is from genome assembly GCF_009389715.1 of Phoenix dactylifera. NCBI lineage: Eukaryota > Viridiplantae > Streptophyta > Magnoliopsida > Arecales > Arecaceae > Phoenix > Phoenix dactylifera. The sequence goes on from NW_024068287.1 coordinate 29,317, forward strand.
CATATTCTAAATCGAGTTTTAATACGACCAATAACCAAGAAAACCCCTTATGAACTTTGGAAAAATAAGAAACCTACTGCAAAATATTTTAAAGTATTTGGATGTAGATGTTTCATCTTAAACAATGGCAAGGAGGATCTAAGCAAATTTGATGCCAAGTCAGATGAAGGTATCTTCTTAGGATACTCCACATCTAGCAGGGCATACAGAGTATTTAATAAAAGAACCTTAGTGGTGGAAGAGTCAGTCAATATTATATTTGATGAGTCTGATAGTGAGACTGCTAGGAAAGAAAATACTGTTGATGATGATACAGGAATTATCGACTTTGAAAAGTTGAAAATTGATGACGTGCCAAATCAAGATAAGGGAGATGATTGCGTGCCACCACAACCCCAAGACGTGCCAAAAGAATGGAGGTATGCACATGGACATCCTAAAGACTTAATCATTGGTGATCCATCTCAAGGGGTAAGAACTCGATCATCTCTTAGAAATTTAAATGATTATCTTGCTTTCGTTTCACAATTAGAACCTAAGACTTATGAAGAGGCTGAAAAAGATACTAACTGGATAAATGCCATGCAAGAAGAATTAAATCAATTCAAAAGAAGTAATGTATGGACATTAACTGAAAGACCAAAGCATAATTCAGTAATTGGAACAAAATGGGTATTTAGAAATAAATTAGATGAAAATGGATTAGTTATAAGAAATAAGGCTAGACTTGTAGCTAAGGGATACAATCAAGAAGAAGGAATAGATTTTGATGAGACATTTGCTCCTGTAGCTAGATTAGAGGCTATTAGATTACTTCTAGCATTTGCATGTTTCATGGATTTCAAATTATATCAAATGGATGTGAAGAGTGCATTCTTAAATGGTATTATTGAGGAGGAGGTATATGTAGAACAACCTTCAGGATTTGAAAATCATGAATTGCCAAATCATGTGTTTAAATTACATAAGGCATTATATGGATTAAAGCAAGCACCTAGGGCTTGGTATGATCGACTAAGCAAATTTCTGCTTAATAATGATTTTTGTAGAGGAAATGTAGATAAAACTTTATTTCTCAAAAGAAAGGACAAAAATCTATTAGTGGTACAAATATATGTAGATGACATAATCTTTGGTGCCACTAATGATACTCTGTGCAAAGAATTTGCTGATTTAATGCATGGAGAATTTGAAATGAGTTTGATGGGAGAACTAAGCTTGTTTCTAGGATTACAAATCAAACAAACCAAAGAAGGTATTTTCATTCATCAAACTAAGTATACAAAGGAAATACTGAAGAAGTTTGGGAATGAAAATCATAAGGGAATTGGCACTCCAATGAATCCTACTAGTAAGCTAGACAAAGATGAAAAAGGGAAGAGTGTTGATATTAAGCTCTATAGAGGACTAATTGGATCCTTGCTCTATCTTACTGCTAGTAGACCCGACATTGTATTTAGTGTAGGAATATGTGCTAGATACCAATCCGATCCTAAGGAGTCACACTTAAGTGCTGTTAAGAGAATCCTTAGATATTTAAGAGGAACTACCAATATAGGATTATGGTACTCGAGAGACTCCTGTCTAGATTTGCTTGCATATTCAGATGCTGATTTTGCCGGATGCAAATTAGATAGAAAGAGCACAAGTGGCACATGTCAATTCTTAGGAAATAACTTAGTATCATGGTTTAGTAAAAGCAGAATTCAGTGGCACTCTCCACAGCTGAAGCTGAATATATAGCTGCTGGCAGTTGTTGTGCTCAAGTATTATGGCTTAAACAACAACTAGAGGACTATGGAGTTAAGGTAGACAATATTCCTATTAAATGTGATAATACTAGTGCCATCAATCTTACTAAAAATCCAGTTCAGCATGCTAAAGCCAAACACATAGAAATAAGGTATCACTTTATTAGGGATCATGTGCAAAATGGAAATGTATGCATTGAGCATATATGCACTGAAAAATAATTAGCCGACATATTTACAAAACCATTGAGTGAAGATAGATTCTGCATGCTAAGGAGGGAATTAGGCATATGTGATCCTTTTTATTGAAGAAATATAAAAGGGAGCTAGTAGTCTCATGATACATTCCTCTAACTTCAAAAATCCCATGAAACATGAGTCAAATTTGTTATCTATAGATTCCTTACTCATGTATCATTGTCCCATAAAGAGTTTATAAGGATTGGAAGCAAGGAAAACTTTTTAGAAGCAAAAAGGAAGAGAAAAGAAAAAGTCTGCACTTGGGTCGACCCAACCCAGAATAGGGTCGACCCAACGTTGAGTCGACCCAAGAAAAATCTTGAGTCGACCCAACGTCGGGACCCCACTGTTAAAAGGGGACCCGAGAGCATTTCTAGGGCACTGTTTGCCCTTTGTCTTCTTCCGAAAAACCTAGTCCCCACTCTCCAATCTCCACTAAACTCCTCCAAACAGTAGATTTCCTTAAGATCTTGGAGAAATGGGACCCAAACGAGCCGTAGCCAAGAGATCCGGAAGAGTCACACGGATCCAACGGGAGGAAAGGCAACCTACCGAGCCATCTACGGTGTCTCCACGACGTGAGGCACGTGCGGAGGCCCCTCCTCCTCCTTCCCCCTCAGTGATACTTGCAAGATTTGCGGGGAGGCCGGTTACTACGGGGAGAAGGATCCATTCCGAGTTCTTCAATCAAGAAGGGTTTCGGTTGTGGGAATGGATCCAAAGGCAAGGTTGGGAGTATCTTTGCTCCCTAGATGTGGTGATCTACCCCGGATTAGTTCAGGAGTTCTATGCGTTCCTCAAAACTGGTATGGGAGGGCTTGTTTCGGAAGTTCGAGGGGTTCGAATTCGAGTTTCTGAGGAGAGCTTGAGTGAGCTACTTCATCTACCCTGCATAGGAGCCACTCCGGAAAAGCCAGAAAACAAAATGAGAGCTCTACAGTTGATCATGGAAAATGAGAACTTCGACTTTTCCATGAAGGTAATAGCTAGTTCTCTTTCCGCTGAAATGAGATTACTGCTCAATATGATAAATAGGATTTTATTTCCAAAGACCGGAAGATTCGATCTCATCACAGAGCGAGATCTAGCAGTGATGGAGTGTATGATTCAGGGGATTCCCCTAAATCTTCCGGCCATGATACTGAGACAGATGAGGAAGGTGATGTGCAGCAACAGGGTATCACTACCTTATGGTATGATACTCACCTTGATTTTTAGACAGCACGGTTTAGCTCTCGAGGAGGAGGCATCCAAGAGTCTACATCATACTGATACATACACTGCACGGACACTTATACGCATGGGATATGAGAAAGTGAACGGGCAGTGGATTCACACTGGAGCAGGCATTCAGGGTGAGGCACCAGAGGGAGATGCACCAGAGGATGAGGATGAGGAGCATATGGATCATCCTACTGCACCCTCAGAGGCTGGACCATCGTCATCCGTTCCTCCGACAGATACGGATGAGTTCTGGAGCAGGATGACTGAGCTCATGTCAGCTCAGGCGAGGACTATCACTGACGGACTGACGAGCCGATTGGACGCCCAATTAGACGTCATGTCTGCTGAGATCAGTGATCTGAGGCAGCAGATTGGAGCACTCCGGAGAGAGAGAGAGACCCATGGACCATCTGTGCCACAGGCTGCTGAGTCAGAGATTTCGGCACAGAGTCATCCAGCTCGTCGTGCTCCACGCCGGACACAGTCTCACCAGGCTCGACCTCCCCTCGCCACGTACACTAGGAGGATGAGGACTAGATCCCAGCCGTTAGAGTCTCCCTAGGTTGATCTTAGCATCTATGTTTAGAGCCTAGGCTAGATATCTAGTTCTCATATGTATCTTGCTTTTATCATGTATCTTTAAATCTTGATTAAGGAACATTGTATCTGTTTTTGTTTTTGGACATGAATGTATGAAAATGTTCCTATTTTGATCAATGAAGTTTGAAGTTTGTTGTTTATTGCATCTTTCCCATGTATCTTTTTGATAATAACAAAAAGGGGGAGAAGTAAAGAAAGAGTATTTATTTTAGGAAGTAAAGAAAGAGTATTTATTTGAGGAGAAGTAAAGATCTTAGGTGAGAAGTAAAGATTTTGTGTAGATTAGATAAAGCAACAAAAAGGGGAGAAGTAAAGATATCTTTAGAGTAAGTAAAGAAAGAATAATAAGAGCAAAAGTAAAGAAAGTTAAAGAAAGGAGAAGTAGAGAAAAAGAAATAAGAATTTATGCAAGAAAAGAGAAATAATTGGGCAAACAAATTAAAAATCATATAAGAAAGCTTATACATCTAAGGGGGAGCAATTTGTAACAATGAAATTGATTAAATCAAAAATTTCTATCAAATTTCAGAATTTGGCACATATAAATTCAGAACTTGGCACGCACCTCTCGCACCCCGATACATAACCTGAAACTCATATTTTATCTCAAATTTTTGAAGTTTCATCGCTAATGAATTATAAATGAAAGGGGGAGCAATTCAAAGAGTCAAATTGGCAACATTTAAATAATATAGGGGGAGATTTCACTCTTATATATGAAAAGCTGAAATTCAGCAATTTAAACCCTTTTATAAACTATTTTTAAAGACAAGTATCAATAGGCTTATACTCTTTATTTTGTAATCATCAAAAAGGGGGAGATTGAGGATGATAGTGTTATTTTGATGATTAACAAGCAATTATCTAGAGTATATTATAAGTTAAATTGATACTTCATTTATAAGTTCATTACTCTCAGTATATTTGTATGAATTGATATAGATACATGTCTTTGTTCATTTGAATGAATCTAACCTTGAGATGCAGCAAAGTGTAGATTGAGTCGACCCAAAGGATGATTGGGTCGACCCCGGCATATCAAGAAGTCATTTGGCACACTTCTGCAAAATTGGCACAGATGAACAGTGAGTTGGGTCGACCCAAGGTAAGCATGAGTCGACCCAAACTTCAAGAACCTCAAAACATGAAAGAAATATGTTCTCTGGATTTACTGAGAGGGTCGACCCAAACAGTGGTTGAGTCGACCCAAGCTTGAGTCGACCCAAACCCTGAGAGGGTCGACCCAAAGGCAAGACAGAAAGGCAGACAGAAAATGGTTCTCTGGAATTACTGAGAGGGTCGACCCAAGAAGAAGTTGAGTCGACCCAAGTGAACTTTGAGTCGACCCAAAGAATGGTTGGGTCGACCCATGGGAAGGAAGGCTGAAATTCAAGTTTTTGTGTTTTCTGAGAGGGTCGACCCAAGGAATGTTTGAGTCGACCCAAGTAAAAGTTGGGTCGACCCAAGGACAGGTTGAGCCGACTCAAACACGGGCTGAAGCATAACGGCTAGTTCTGCAGATGTACTTTTTGTCCTTCCCAAGGTCAGTAACGGCTAGTTTTTGAATTCTAACCATTGGGGCTTGTCCAAAGGATATGGGAAGCTATTTAAAGGGGCACTATTCATCAGATAGAACAACTTTTGCAAGGAATATCAAAGAGTACACAAGAAAACAAAAGTGCCCTAATCTTCTTCATCAAGAGCTTCATTCAAGAATCAAAGAAAGGGATTGAGCAGATTCAAAGAGGCATCAAGAGCTCCATCCTCCCTTGAAGAGTGAAGCATCCTTGACAAAGAAGAGAGAAGCCACTTCAAAGCGATAAATATTTTCTAACTCTTCTTTGTAGTTAATATTGTTTCATTTGCTCATTTAGGAGTTTGAATCTTTCTTTTTGTTTGTCGAACTATTTGTAAAGGTTCGTTGGTGAACCCGTAAAACCAACAAAGGTTTTTGGTGAACCCGGAAAACCAAAGTGTAAAGGTTCGTTGGTGAGCCCGCAAAACCAACAAAGATTTTTGGTGAACCCGGAAAACCAAAGTGTATAGGTTCGTTGGTGAGCCCGTAAAACCAACAAAGATTTTTGGATTGTGAGCCCGGAAAACAATCCAACTGTAATCCGCGAGATTATAGTGAATTCCCAAGGGGTCGCTTGGGGAGTGGACGTAGGTGCTAAGGAGAGCACCGAACCACTATATATTGTTGTGTTTGTGTTGTGCTTGTGTTTACATTTATTCTTGCATTATCTTCCATCTCTGTTCTAGTTTAACTCATTCAAATAATCTAAGAAAGCAACCACCGCACTTAATTAAGAAAGCTTTTAAAACACCAAAATTGAGAAGAAACCAATTCACCCCCCCTCCCCCTCTTGGATTGTCACCTTGGGCAACAGACCTTATCTCAGATGATTAGATCCTCGTGTAGATACCTATAGAGGCCGGACACGTGTGCGGCTTACCAGGAACCTAGAAAGATCATCAGGCTGCGGTGTTCTACACCTGCAGAATTTTTGAAGATGAGATCTTCAAATTAATAACTTCTGATTTTTATTTCCGTTTTATGAATCTTAATCAACCCTCCTCAGATCCTATTCTTCCCTTCCTAATAAGTTCAAAGATCTTCTGGATTTGGATCCAGAAAATTTTTTGAATTCTACAATCCGAGGCATGTTCATGCGATGAACGACGTCTCGTTAAAATTCCGCTACGAACGTCACATCGAACGGGACGTATCTCAGCAAGAGTAATTCAAATATTACCGATACCAATTATTTTACCTTTGCCATTATCACCAAAATTAACCACTCCCCCATTTTTCTTTTTAAGGGTGATGAACTGAGTTTCATCTTCTGTCATGTGTTTAGAACACCCACTATCCAAATATCATCTTTTGTTGGATTCTTGGGTAGCTAGACACACCTGCAAAACATCAATCAGATTTTTATCCTAGGTACCCAAGCTCTCTTGGGTCCTTGCAGGTTAGCAATAATAGTTCCTTTTGAAATCCAGATTTTCTTAATAAAGATGTTGCTTACAAGATTGCAGGTTTTTGCATTACAAGGAATATACTTTGTGTATTCTTGTTAAATTTAAGAGTGAATAAGAACTTAATTTCAAAAGATATTACCTTTTTTTAAACTACTCTCTAAATTTTGCAAATATAAACTCGGATGTTATTTTTTCTTATAATACTATCTGAATTTTGCAAATTAACACTTGCGGTAAGAGATGTTATCTCTCATTTATATTATTCACTTTTAGAACTCAAAGGTTTTGTCATCATCAAAAAGGAAGAAACTGTTGACCCTTAAGGGTTGATTTTGATAATGCAAAACAATTGAGCAGAAAGATGGCTAATCTATTGCCTTGAGTATGCTTGATTGATTTCAGAAAAGTAAAAAGAAAGCCTCCAATAACTCTTTAATGAAGATCACTTATCTGAAGCTCTAGACCAAGAAATTCAACTCCCAAAAGGCCTTCAAACAACCCTTAGAAGCTCACATGCAAATATAGAGAATTTTGTTTTGAGCTATCCCAAGAGTCGACCTTTAGTTTGCAACGAGACAACACTAGCACACTGTCACTGGCTGATAGTTTTAATGAGCCGACACCAGCAGATCGCGAGTCGACCCAAAACAGTCTCAGAAGACAGACAAAAAGATGTAGAATTTATCATTTTGGCGATTCGACACATGAAGAATACGAGCTGACTTCTGACCAACAAGAGTCGACCCTAGAGACAAGCGAGTCCACCTCTAAATGGCCATAGAAAAAAGACAGAGAGTTGAAATTTTCATCACATTGGCGAGTCGACTTATAAAAAATAGGAGTCGACTCTAGTCAAACAAGAGTCAACCCTAGAAATAAGTTAGTCGACCCCGAACGGTCATAGTGAAAAGACAACAAGTCGTAAAACTTAATCCATTGAAAAGTTGATCCCTAGAAACATCGAGTCGACCCTTGTCACTAGACAAGTCAACCCCTGAGTTTAGAGAGCTGACTCCACAATGATCACAGAAGAAAAACAACATGCAGCAAAAGCAACAACAAGTTCGAGATGACTACTGAAGATCACGAATCAACTCTTGGAGATTGAGTCGACCCTTGAAAATGTCATGTCGACCCTTCTGCTCCTGACAACAGTAACAGCTAATTTTTCTATAAATTAGAGTTGTTGTTTTCATCTCACAACGGCTCGTTCAACCTATCTAATAGCTAGGAGAGTGTTCCAACCACTTCCAAATGGTATAAATTCTTAGGAACACTAGAAGAAATTAGAAGAAGAGAGAGCTCAAAGAAAAGAAAAAGAGATAAAAAGAATGGGAAAAGAAGAGCTTCAAAGAGATAAATATTCGAGCGCATGCATTAAGAGCTAAAAGATCACATCTTCTACAACTAAGAGTTGCGAAGTGCATTTAAGATCAATCAAAACAAACCAACACAATCAAGCTCCATTTATTACTGTGTATTTATTCTTCAAGTGCTTTTCTTTATTGTGCTTATAGTATATTCTTTTTGTACTCTGTTGTAATAAGTTTCAAAGACTGAAACTTGGAAAAAAGTCCATCCAAATCTTGAATTTGAGCCTTGGATAGGGTCGATATAGATTTTGATTGATTGCTTGTGAAAATTAACTAGGTTAATTGTGAGCCCGGATAAAATAATCAGTTGTTGAGCTTAGGGATAGGCTCGATGTAGGTTTTGGTTGATTTTCTATAAAAATCAACTAGGTTAATTATGAGCCTGTATAAAATAATCGGACTGTAATTCTAAAAAGATGATAGTGAAAATTTTCAAAAATGATTTCTTAGAGAGTGAACGTAGGTGCAGGGTTGGCACCGAACCTATAAATTTTATGTGTTTGTATTGTTTGATTTGTTTGTATTAATTTTCTATATATTTACTTATTAGTTAGTTGCTAAAATTAATATTCTCCTATCAAGCTTTTATCCCTCTGCATTATACTTAAGTTTTTGAAAAGCCCAACTCTCCTCTTTTTTTGGGCTGCATAGCTAGGCAACACCTTTCTTTTATCTATAATAAGTAATACTCTCTATTTCTACATCTTCCTAGCCTTTAATGGTCTTTTTGCCAACACCCCTACATCAATTTTTAAGTATCTTTTTCTTCCACTTATTGAAAGGAAGATACTGGGGCTGATTTCGGACGTAGAGGTCATGATAATCGACCAACTTTTTTGGAGTAACACTGAACCATGAAATTTTTCTGCAAAATCCGAAACCTTAGTATGTAACAAATTCTAATTTTGCAGTTCTCCAAACTATTTCGCCTAAACTTGCAGCTTATTTGGCTCAACTGACCACACAGCATCACTAATGGCCTCATCTCTCTCCTTGACACAATGCTTATTGTTGCTAGAAATTGGACCCGGGGGTGACCACTGGCTGAGAAGGTGGAGCTCCGGTGCGGATGGTATGTCGGCGGGCTGCGTTCTCCGGAGGACTTGCAAAAAAGCTGGTGGCCGGGGTTTCCGGCGCCGGCCCTCCGATGCTTAAGTCAAAGGGGGGCTTAATTTGGAGAAGGAGATGAGTTATATATCAGAGTGAGAGTCTCCGGATCAAGAAGAAGAATCCTCCTTTAAAGAGGAAGAAGTTTTCTTTTTATAGGAGGGATACAGGGTTACCTGTGATGTGACCAGACGAATTAAATGAGTTACCGTCATGATTGAGTGTGGTCATCTGAATTAATGCGTTGCCGTGAAGGACGGAACTGGAGCCAATGAGTTGTTGAGGGTGACCGGACGTAGTTGAGTGAGTCGATGAGTTGCCGTGGATGACCTGAGATTTTGAGTAACCCGAAGATCCGTGGAGACCATGTGCATTAATTGTTGATAGTCGTAGCTGGGTATTATCCCTGGTTGATGTGTCGTGGCATGGTCGGCAAGCAAAGTATGGTACAGTGAGATTGCTGCAGGGTGTGGCCACAGCATATGGACGACGAGCTCGGTCTCCTGAGCTCGGCCTACATGAGCTTGGTCTTCTGGGCTCGACCTGCATGAGTTCGGCCCGGCCTGCATGATCTCGGCTCGGCCTGCACGAGCTCGGTCTTCTATGCTCGACCTGCTTGAACTCGGCTTGCACGAGCTCGATCTTCTGAGCTCGGTCTGCATGAGCTCGGCTCGGCCTGCATGAGCTCGGCTCGGCCTGCATGAGGTCAGGCTTGCTGTCGGATTTGGGTGCTTTAATTGTACTGTGGGGTGGTCCATTTTTTCCCCCAACACTACCCCCGACTTGCGAGTTCGAGCTGCTTTTTGGCTCGGACGAAGGAAGTAGTCCAGTCGTCGATCGTCCTGTAATATAGCCAAATATCTATAGAGATGTATGTGCTAAGTAGGATGTATCTCTCGTGCAGTCGGAGCTAACGGCCTTAAGCCGAGCTGTCCAAGCGGAGCTAAGCAACTTTGCTCTGAGATCGACTTCAGCAGCCTTCTTTGGCTTGTGGTCGACTCAGCAGGGTGCCCCCACTCAGATTGGGGCGTGTTGTCGTAGAAGGCGTCGAATGGCATTGAAGGGCATCGAATGGCATTAAATGGCGTCGAATGGCGTTGAAATGGCGTCGGATATCGTCGAAGTGGCATCGAATGGCGTCGAATGTCATCGAATGGCGTCGAATGGTGTCGAATGTCGTCGAATGGTATCGAAGGGCATCGAATGGCGTCGAAGGGCATCGAATGGCACCGAATATCGGCGAATGGTGTCGAATGTCGTCGAAGAGCATCGAATGGCGTCGAATATCATCGAATGTCGTCGAATGATATCGAATGTCATCGAAGATTGTCGAAGGGCGTCGAATATCGTCGAAGGGCGTCGAAATGGCATCCCGAGCTTGGTTGGGGCATCATTGGAGACACATACAGGAGACGGACTTCATCCGTTGGCGATCGTGCGCCCTTATTCGGAGCTGGACGATGTTGGAGATAGAGATACCCATTGATTATTTTTTGGATTCTCCGACCTGTAAATAGATAAAATATTGAAATTATTTAAAGCCGAAGTGGCATACTGTACCTTTTGGAGATATTTTGATGACTCTCGAGTTTTGAAGTCCCTCAGGACTTAGCTCAACACCGGCCTTCTGAGGTTGTCCTTTGGAGCTCCTTCTTTTGAGCTCGGTCTGCATGAGCTCGGCCTGCGTGAGCTCGGCCTGCATCAGCTCGGCCTTCTGATCTCGATCTTTTGAGCTTAGCTACATGAGCTCGGTCTGCATGAGCTCGACTCAGCCTGCATGAGCTCGGTCTTCTGAGCTCGGCTGCATGAGCTCGGCCTGCATGAGCTCGGTCTGCATGAGCTCGGCCTTCGGAGCTCGATCTTCTGAGCTCGCCTGCATGAGCTCGGTCTGCATGAGCTCGATCTTCGGAGCTCGGCTGCATGAGCTCGGCCTGCATGAGCTCGGTCTGCATGAGCTCAGCTTGGCTTGCATGAGCTCGGTCTTCTGAGCTCGACTGCATGAGCTCGACCTGCATGAGCTCGGCCTGCATGAGCTCGGCCTGCATGTGCTCGGCCTTCTGAGCTTGGTCTTCTGAGCTCGGCTGCATGAGCTCGGTCTGCATGAGCTCGGCTCAGCCTGCATGAGCTCGATCTTCGGAGCTCGGCTGCATGAGCTCGGCCTGCATGAGCTCAGTTTGCATGAGCTCAGCTCGGCCTGCATGAGCTCGGTCTTCTGAGCTAGGCTGCATGAGCTCGGCCTGCATGAGCTTGGCCTGCATGAGCTCGGCTCGACCTGCATGAGCTCGGCTTGGCCTGCATGAGCTCGGTCTTTTGGACCATGAGATGATTTAACTTCATAATACTTTCTTGGGATGGAATCTCCTGTGAATCTAACCAGAGGAGCGTTCATCCTTTGGAAGGCATTACAAAATAAGGCATCAGCCGAGCTTTCATTATGTACCAAAATCTTTTTTAAAGCTTTGCAATGATGAAGGAAATAGCTACATCGTCGTCATAAAGAGGGCTCAACACCCTTTTGGTGTTCATCGAAAAAGGAGATGACTTTCGCAGTGCACGGATGTTTTGAGGAAGCTCCTTCTTCCGATCTCGATGCTTCAGGCGCCTCTACTCGCTTGCCCTCTGATGATATTGTTGATGCCCATGAGAGGTCAGTTGTCGTCCCGCTCCTCATGCGGCACTGGGTTTTGTTCCTCAGGCTCTTTCCTGTAGGCATGATTACGGACAAAACAACTCAACCGACCTCGGCGGACAAGTGCCTCTATCTCATCATGGAGCTCGTAGCAATCCTCCGTATCATGCCCGCGATCTCGGTGGAAGTGATAGTACTTTTTCGAGTGCTTCCGCGACTCTGTCAATCACATCCTCAATGGAGGTTGGAGGTAGCCCTGATCCTCAATCTCCATGAGGATCTCTGCTCGGGTGGATGTGAGGGGAGTGTATGTGTGAAACTTTTGGAGGGGAGACCTCAAGTAAGCTAGGCTCTTGGGCCAAGGAGGCTCTTTCTCATGCCAGGGGGATCTGCTGCTTGGTTGGGAGCGCTCCTCGTGGCGCGTCTTCTGCATCTTGGCAGGTCGTTCGGTTGCCTTCCGTCGAGAGGCCATGGCTTCCTCAGCCTTGGCGTACTTGCAAGCTCGGGCCAACATTTCAACAAAGTCGGCGGGAAAGCTCGGGCCAACATTTTAAAAGACTACATCAGTCGCTTTATAGGACCGAGCTCCAGTCTTCAATGCCGACATGGCGATTGACTGGTCGAGATCGCGAACCTCCCATGTGGCCGAGGTAAAGTGACTGATGTAGTCTTTTAAGGATTCTCCCTCCTTCTGCTTGATGGCGAAGAGGGAGTCTGAGGTCCGGCGCTGACGCCGGTTAGCGGCAAAATGGGTAGTGAGCTGCCTGCCCAGCTGTTCAAAGGAGAGAATCGAGCTGGGCTTTAGTCCGGAGAACCAAAGATGAGCTGCCTTGCGGAGAGTCGCTGAGAAGGCTTTGCAGAGTAGAGCGTCTGTGGCTCCTTGGAGTGTCATAAGGGCCTTGTAGCTCTCCAAATGATCCAGAGGATCGGATGAGCCATCATATGGCTCAATCTGTGGCATCTTGAACCTCTGGGGGATTGACTCATCTATGATCTATTGAGGGAATGGAGACTCTATTGTAAAGTCAAGGTCGGCGTCTCGCTTTGGGCCTCAGTCTTGAAGCATCTATATCTGCCGCTCCAAGTCCTCGACTTTTTTGCCGAGCTCGGGTGGGGCTCCTGTTGTAGCTTGGCATGGGGCAGACCCCGCCTCAGATGGATGCTCCCGTACTCGAGGCATCAGGCTTCGGCACGAGCTCTCAGGATAATGGATGCGTGACAAGCCCTCCAGGCTTGGGGGTCGAGCTTGGTGGGAGCTTTGGTGGTGGCGACGCTCTACAGAGAAATGATGTCGTGAGCGGCGTCCTGAGGACTCATGCTCGTGAGGAGGGAGTAGAGGTTGGTCTTCTACTTGCTGTAGGCCTTGAACGGCCGCAGTGAGTGCTTGGACTTGTTGAACAAGCAGGTTGAACTGCTCTGATTGAATTTGGGGGAATAGATCTACCGGAGGCCTTGGTGATGGGTTCTGGATTGAGTGTTTAGGACTTGGTACGCGATGCCGGGAGGCGTTAGAGGCTCCCTTACTCCTTAGCTTCATGGCCACAACTCGGGCCCTTCCTCTAGCACCAACTATTGCTGGAAATTGGACCCGGGGGTGACCGCTAGCTGAGAAGGTGGAGCTCTGGTGCGAATGGTACGTCGGCGGGCTGCGTCCTCCGGGGGACCTGCAAAAAAGTCGGTGGCTGGGGTTTCCGGCGTCGGCCCTCTGATGCTTAAGTCAGAGGGGAGCTTAATTTGGAGAAGGAGATGAATTATATATCGGAGTGAGAGTCTCCGGATCAAGAAGAAGAATCCCCCTTTAAAGAGGAAGAAGTTTTTCTTTTATAGGAGGGATACAGGGTTACCTGTGATGTGATCGGGCGAATTAAATGAGTTACCGTCATGATTGAGTGTGGTCATCTGAATTAATGCGTTGTCGTGGAGGACGGGACTAGAGCCAATGAGTTGTTGAGGGTGACCGGACGTAGTTGAGTGAGTTGATGAGTTGCCGTGGATGGCCTAAGATTTTGAGTAACCCGGAGATCCATGGAGACCATGCGCATTAATTGTTGATAGTCGTAGCAGGGTATGGTCCCTGGTTGATGTGTCGTGGCGTGGCCGGCAAGCAAAATATGGTACGGTGAGACTGTTGCAGGGCGTGGCCGCAGCATGTGGACGATGAGCTTGGTCTTCTAAGCTTGGCCTGCATGAGCTTGGTCTTCTGGGCTCGGCCTGCATGAGCTCAGCCTTCTAAGCTCGACCTGCATGAGCTCGGCCTGCACGAGCTCGGTCTTCTGAGCTCGACCTACATGAGCTCGGCCTGCACGAGCTCGGTCTTCTGAGCTCGGCCTGCATGAGCTCGGCCGGCACGAGCTCGGTGTTCTGAGCTCGGCCTGCATGAGCTTGGCCTGCATGAGGTCAGGCTTGCTGTCGAATTTGGGTGCTTTAATTGTACTATGGGGTGGTCCATTTTTTCCCCCAACACTTATAATTGGATGATGCGACGTTTGAAAAGTCTGCAGCTATCATATTTGCAGCCATCTCAAGGAAAGGATCCCCATCTATCAACATAATGTCGTTATCTTTTTCCGGAAAGTTTAATCTCCCTTTAGTGAAAGCTTTTTGCATAGCGTTTTCGAAAGACCAGGTAATTATTTATTTTATGACACCATCAACAGTGCCACTTGCAATATCTCTTTCCTTTGAGTTCTTTTGCAGAAGAAATCTTATGACCTTCGGAAAGTTTAATCTATTTATCCATAAGCAAATGATAAAATACCTCAACAAATATTTGATTTCTTCATTAGGAGGAGCTTGATGGTTTGTACTTGATTGAATTTGTGAGTTCAGTCTACTAAGAGCCCTGCAAACATAAGGTTTACCGGTGAGAATTGTAGCAACATCAACTTCCGTATCTTCAATGTCAATGACTGTATCACTTGAGTCGGCATCTAGTGCCAATATTTCATAATTAGGGTCCCTGAAATAGGTTCCCTTCGACATTCTCTTTTGTTTTTCCTCTCTCAGAATTGTTTCACAGTTAACAGCTTGTGTTGTTAATTAGAATAAATCAAAAAATTTCTAACCAGCAAATTTTTTCCTTAACTCTAAGTTAAGGCCATTTTGACCAATTTTAACATACTCGGCCTATTTTAACGATGCATGGCACCTATTTCATGCCCTTATAAAACTTATCATATATTTTTCAACCAATATCCCTAATTGTTGGGTCAATCTAGCAAGATCAGCCACCAACACCTCTAGTTTGGTTCTATAAAATTGAGCATGAAACAGGCTTTCTATTTTTTGCTAAGTATGAACAGAATTTGGGGGTAGATTAACATACCATAAAAAAGCAGAAAACATGAGAGAATTTGCAAACAGGATCAATTTAAGAAAATCGTTGGCTCCAGCCTCTCCACATTAAATAGAAAAACTTCCTATGTGTTCCAATATTGACACTCCATCGCTCGAGAATCGGGAGAATTCTGACACTTTGTATCCTCTTGGGAACTCATAAACTTGGTCATAGCATTTTGGTAAGGCTTCTTATATGTTGGTCTATTAGCTGGCCGACACATGAAATCCGATTGTTCTTTGACCATAGCTGCTAACTGGGCCATGTTTGGTAGCGGTTGACCTCGAACATCATGATTCTATGGCAATACACGCTGCTGAGAAAGTCCCTGCGGATGTGGTTGAAACAATGGATTCAAATATGTAGTGAATGCACCCACATCTACCTGATTATGACCTTCACATGCTTGAGGAGCACACATCGAACTCGAAAAATACATTCCTTGAGGTTGAACATTACCAATTGGTGGGTATCCAGGTTGCTCCCAAGCACTTACCATTAGGTTTGTTGGAGGTGCCAAGTTAGCTGTCGGAATCGCTTGCTGCATAGGAATTCCAGGCCTTCTGATATTAGCCCAAGGTTCTATGTTATTCATCAAGGCAAATTGACCTCCTGTATTAGCAATTATTGAAGGATTCAAGAAAATACCTTGCCCTCTAGCATTTACAACCATATTTGTTCGAGGTAATTGATTCAGCTGCCCCTGGCATTGATCCTGTTGCTGGAAATTGGACCCGAAGGTGACCGTCGGCTGAGAAGGAGGAGCTCCGATGCTGGAACGGCAGGAGGTGGTGGTCTGTTGGCGGATGACGTCCTGCGGAAGACCTGCAAGAAGCCGGTGGCCGAGGTTTCCGGTGCCGGCCCTCCGATGCTTAAGTCAAAGGGGGCTAATATGTAAGAGGAGAGAGGAGATATGCCTTTCTGGGTTTCAGAGTCCAACCCCTTCTAAGATGGAGGGGTTACCTTTTTATGGAGGGGTATTGTATTACCTGTGAAATGACGAGGCCAATGGTTTTTTTTCCGATTGAAGACGATCGTGTGCATTAATATAGTGTTGTGGGAGATCAGACCGGAGTCAGTGAGCCATCGTGGCTGATCGAACTAGCGGAGTAGTTCAACTGCCTGCCGTGGAGGGCTTGAGATCCGTAGATAACACGCGCATTGATTGTTGAGTGAACCGAAGGTCAGCAGAGGTCATACGCTTTAATGGTTGAGTGAACCGGAGATCAGCAGAGGCCATACGCTCTAATGGTTGAGTGAACCGGAGATCAGCAGAGGCCATACGCTTTAATGGTTGAGTGAACCGGAGATCAGTACAGGCCATGCGCATTAATTGTTGGCGGCGAAGCAGGGTATGGTCTCCGGTTGAGCTACGGAAGGGGGTGACGGTAGTAGGTGAGTGATGAGGTTGAGCTTTTGAAGTTAGGCTCCCGAAGGAGATTAGACTGAGGTTGAATGTTCTGACGGGGCATCTCGAAGTCCAGCGTCTGGTCGGACGCCGAGCCAAGCTAGTCGCCTTCAGGTCGGGCGCCTCCAGGTCGGGCGTCTTCTTGTCAGGCGCCTCCTGGTCGGGCGCCTCCTGGTCGGGCGCCTTCTGGTCGAGCGCCCGTAGGTCGGGCGCCCATAGGTCGGGCGCCTTCCGGTCGTTCTGGGATAACTTTAGTTTTTTCCCTAACACTACCCCCTGACTTCCTAGTTCTAGCCGCTTGTGAGCTCGGACGTGGGAAGTAGTTGTCTAATGGCGCTCCACACTGTTTAATCTGCATCGGTGGGCGCCAGAAAGTTTCGAATTTTTACGACGCTCCGCACGCTTCAAGGCGTCATTAATGGGAGAAGGCGGGACGACGCCTTTTCACCGTCTGAAACAGCCTCATGTTATGGGCTCATGATGGGGCTCCACGATCCGATGGGACGCCGTCTTGATTCGGTATTCAAAGCGTCGATTCTGAATCGGATACGCCGTTTTGGCCTCCCGGGGCCGACACGTGGCATGATCCAGATGGGGGACGGGATCCTGTCTTGCCGATCCGGGCCGTTGGAGAGGTTTATATAAACCCTTAACTTGGTCTTAGGGTTTCTATTTGGTTGCCATCGCTTGGTGTTTTTCGGTATCCCCTCGTTTCTTCTGGCGGCCTCCTGAAGCGGTTACTCCGGCTTTCCCTCTCCAATCCTACGATTCGTTGTCATCTCTGGCGAAGTTTCAGTAAGTGCTTTCTTCCCCCCCCTGTCTGCTCGGAGGGTCTTCGTTTTTTTGGTTCCTTCCCCCTTTTTTGATTGTTTCTCTGGGATGGGTTGTGGTCCGGACGAATTCGGGTCCACCATGAGTGGCGAGGAGGTGGAGATGGCCGAGGAGTGGTTTTTTCCTCGGCGAGAGATCCGTCTGGAACCTGCGGGGTCGGAGGATCGAATAACGAGGCCTCCCCCGGGTCAGATCGGGGTGTATCTGGAAACACTCTAGGCCGGCCTGCGGTTCCCCTTCCATGGGTTCGTGAACGAGCTCCTGGCGACTTATCAGCTCGTCCCAGCGCAGCTCGCTCCAAACGCATGGAGGACCATCGTCGGTTTTCTATCCCTGTACCTTGCGTACGGGATACCGACCTCAGTCAATGTCTTCCGTTGGTGCTTCTTACTGAAGTCCAACCCGGGAGACGAAGAATGGCTGTATCTTGCCCTTCGGGGTGGTCTGTCATTCTTTCGGGGCACTCCGACCTCCATTCACGGGTGGAAGGAGAAATTCTTCTTTTTGTCCTCCGAGCGGTCATGGGGATTCGACCCCAGGTGGGGGCAGGCCCGGCTCAAGACTGCCAACAAGCTCCCAAAATTGTCCGAGAACGAGCAGAAGATCCTCGACGTTCTTTACGGCCTCAAGGAAAATATTCTTCTGAACGACCTCATAAGCGAGGACGCTCTAGTCAACGTAGGCTTGAGCTTGGCGCGCCCTCGGGGTAAGGGTGGTGGTTGTCTCGCTCTTCTTTTGTGTCTTGTCTGACATTCTAACTTTCCCTTTCTTATCTTTACAGACGTTCCGAAGATGGTGACCAAGAATGCGGCCCTCTACGCTCGCTTCCGAAAAAGGGCAGCCGAGATTGGTGGGGCCCCGCCCGAGCCGAGGAAGAAAGCCAGGTCTTCATTTGGTGCGGGTGCTGAGGTGAGCATAGCCCAGGGTGGGGCTTCCAGGTCTGCTCGGGAGGTCCCGAGCACCGACCGCAGGGGCTCGAGTTCTGCGAGAGCTTCTGCGATGCTGGCTTGCCCGGCTCCTCTTTCTCAGTGCCCTGATCGACGTCCTGTCGAGCAGCGTCGCTCGGATGCCGAGCCGGGGAGTAGTCAGGGGGCTCCAAGGTCGCCCCCGCCCGCACCGAGCCCCGCGAGGCTCAGTCTCCCTGGTCCCTCGGAAGTCGATTCCCGACCAGAGAGGAGGCCTTACCTCCCCTCGTGGGAGGTTTTTGAGGGTGACTCGGCCCTTGACAATCCTGCAGTAGCGCGGCAGGTTTTTCGAGTTGCGCTGCTCCCGGCCGACCAGGCCAAGATCCGGTCCACGAGCTACAACAGCTTCTTGGACGGAACCTATTGCACCACAGTCCGAGTAAGTTTACTTTTTTAACTCTCGTTTTCAGCTTTCAATTTTTAGCCTTAACTTATTCTTCCATTCGCTGTTCACAGCATCTCCACAAGGTCGAGACCCTGATGCACATAGCGTCCGACTATCGGGAGCGGGCCCGAAGGTGTCAGAGGGGGCAGGAGGAGGCCGAGAGGAAGCTCCGCCAGGCCGAGGTGAAGCTTGGTGAGGTCGAGCTTCTGCGGAAGGAGCTGCTCGCAATAGTAGAGGCCGGCGAAAGCGAGCTTTGATCGCTGACTACGGAGCTTCAGGAGGAGAAGGGCGCACATGCCCCGGCCAGGCCGGAGGTGCGCGCTGCTGAGGCGCGTCTGGCCGAGGCCCATTCGGCACTCGCTGTCCGCGAGCAGGAGGTGAAGGGCGCCCAGCTCAAGGTCAAGGAGCTCGAGGCCCGCGAGGAGAGGGCCCAAGAGGAGGCTCGGCACGCGGCTCAGCACGGGGTGAGACTCCTCCGAGAATCGGAAGAGTTTCGTGACCTGTTGGAGGAAGAGGCCGTGGACGGGCTCATCCGCGGCTTTGAGGACTTCCGCAACCAACTAAGGCGGCTCTGCCCCGAGTTCGACCTCAATCTGCTCCAACCCGGAGCGGGGGTCGAGGAGGGGGATGGGTCTGAAGACCCGGCTGGGGCCAGAGTTCAGGCGGCCGAGGAGGATGAGGTTCCCACTGAGGGGGATCTCGAAGGAGCTTCTGATGCTGCCCTCCGAGCTGCTGGTGAGACCCAGGCCGAGACCTCCGTTGCGGGTGGACTTGAGAGAGCTCCGATAGAGCATGCCGAGATGACTGCTGCGGATGACCTCGGAGCTGCGCCCGCCTCTTAGGGTTTTGTTTCCTTGTTTTTCTTTGTAAGCAAGGTCGGCCCCTGAAATTGTACGGCCGAACCTTGGTTTTGTACTTAACCTTCGGGCTTTATCAAAAAAATTCTCTTTTCCTAAATTTGCGCTCGTCTTGTCTTTTCCTTTTGCACAGTGGACAGATTTTCGATCGTTTAGACTAAGATATCCTTCGGCGTATTCCTCGGGCTCGACTAAGTCCCGATTGTGTTCGCTAAGTCCTTAAGCTTAGATCCGATAGGGAATACTTCGAGCTTGGACTTTGGGAAAATTCATCGTCCTCGAGCTCGGATTCGAATTTCTCCGAGCCCTCGAGCTCGGATTCGAATTTCGCCGAGCCCTTGAGCTCGGATTCGAATCTCGCGGAGAGCACCGAGCTCGGTCTTTTGACCCCGGAGGGGTTTCGTCAGGCCTTTAAGTCATCTTCCGGAAGGTCTTGGTCGAGTCTTTAGACTTGGCTTTCCGGGTATAGGCTTGCAAAAACTTTAGAGTCGGTCCCCGAGGGGATCGTAGACCAGAATCAAGCTATTGTTAAGGCCTTCATGGCAATTAACCTTGAATTTGGTTGGCGTACCAACTAGTAGAATCGAAACATAGTGACTCAGCCCTTCTGAGCTCGGCTAGAGTGTTTAGGCTTGAGGCTGTCGCTGCAGGTAGGCGTCAACCTAGACCGACTTTTAAACTCGACCGAGCCCTCATTCAGGGATCGGTATAGATCAACCTGTAGACTAGTGGTAAGAACACGCCTGGGGTCGAGGAGACTTTGGTTTATGGCTCGGAAGGGCATTTCGACCTTGATCGGGGGAGATCCCGAGCTCGGTCGGGATTTTGTCGATCATTATGGTATATAAACGAGTGGATGCAATAATATAGGTGCCAGGTGAAAGGTACCTTTCGCATCGTCGGAGCCGAGCAGTTCAGGTAGAGGTAGCCGATCCTGCTCTGCGACCAGCTCTTAGAGGCATTCTTTGGCTTGTAGTCCGCTTCCACAGGTAACATTGCCCGTTGCAGAATGAAACGGCGCTTTGGTCAGGGCCTCGCGCAACAGCGTAGCCCTCTCCAGCCGATCAGGGGAGAAAACCGTGGTCATTCTGTTTCAGGCGCGCCCGCGCGTTGTAGGGTACGCGAAGGTCCCACCCCATTGTTGTCTTTCCGAGGTCGAGGGAGCTTGGGCTCACTGTCGACTGGCGACGCTTTCCGAGGTCGAGGGAGTTTGGGACTCTACTGTCGACCCACGGGGCATCCCGACCTTAGTCGAGGGATCGAGCACGAGGTTGATGGAGCTCGGGCTCGCTGTCGACTTGGCGACGCTTCCCGAGGTCGAGGAAGTTTGGAACTTTACTATCAACTCACAGGGCATCCCGACCTTAGTCGAGGGATCGAGCACGAGGTCGAGGGAGCTCGGGCTCGCTGTCGACCGAGCGACGCTTCCCAAGGTCGAGGGAGTTTGGAACTCTACTATCGACTCACGGGGCATCCCGACCTTAGTCGAGGGATCAAGCACGAGGTCGAGGGAGCTCGGGCTCGCTGTCGACCTGGTGACGCTTTCCAAGGTCGAGGGAGTTTGGGACTCTACTGTCGACTCACGGGGCATCCCGACCTTAGCCGAGGGATCGTGCGCAAGGTCGAGGGGTCTGGGAATGCACTATTGACCTGCGATGCTTTCCGAGGTCGAGGGGTTTGGAAACGAACTATCGACACTTGGGGCATCCCGACCTTAGTCGAGGGATCGTGCGCAAGATCGAGAGGTCTGGGAACGCACTATCGACCTGCGACACTTTCCGAGGTCGAGGGAGTTTGGGACTCTACTGTCGACTCACGGAGCATTCCGACCTTAGCCGAGGGATCGTGCGCAAGGTCGAGGGGTCTGGAAACGCACTATCGACCTGCAACGCTTTCCGAGGTCGAGGGATTTGGGAACGCACTATCGACACTCGGGGCATCCCGACCTTAGTCGAGGTATTTGAGGAAGATCGAGACCGAGCTCGATATCAGCGCGGCGAGGTGTTTCAGGCTTGACTGGGGCGTCCGGGCTTGGTCGGGCGTCCGAGCTTGGTCGGGTAGTCTGAGGACCACAAATATCCCAATATCAAGAGAAATATAACATAATTAAAGGCCTACAGATTATCATGAAGAGACGGGACCCACGCCTCCGATCACTGAGAACCCCTCAGGGCTCTACTGGTAGTACATCCGAAGGTTTTCGAAATTCCAGCTCCGCGGGATGAGGGTCCCTTCGAGGGATTCCAACTTGTATGCTCCAGGCCGCTGGACGCGCACGATCCGGTAAGGTCCTTCCCAATTCGTGGCCAGTTTCTCCTGCTCGGTTTGCTGAGAAGCTTCAGCTCTTCTGAGGACGAGGTCTCCCATTTTGAAGGACTTGGCCCTAACTTTAGCGTTGCAGTACTACGTCGTCTTCCGTTGGTACCTTATCATGCGGACTCGGACGGCTTTCCTCGCCTCTTCGACAAGGTCCAAATTATTTCTGAGCTGAGAGGAGTTGGAGTCAGCGTCGTAGCACTCCACCCTTGGTGAGGAAGTCCAATCTCCAAAGGGATAACGGCCTCCGTTCCGTATGCCAGGTTAAAGGGGGTCTCACCGGTAGGTAGTCGAAATATGGTCCGGTAGGCCCAGAGAATATTGTATAAGTCTTCGACCCACTGCCCCTTGGATCGGTCGAGCCTGGCTTTGAGTCCCTGCAAAATAGTGCGATTTGTTACCTCGGTTTCTCCATTTGTCTATGGATGGGCGACCGAGGTGAAGCGGTGGTCGATGCCGAGTTCGGAGCAGAATTCACTAAAATGAACGTTGTCGAACTGGCGGCCGTTGTCAGATATAAGGATGTGGAGGAGTCCAAATCTGCAGATTATCGACTTCCAAACAAAGTCCCGCATCTTTTGCTCAGTAATCGAGGCCACTAGCTTGGCCTCGACCCACTTGGTAAAGTAGTCGATAGAGACGACTAAAAATTTTCTCTGCCCGGTCGCTAGGAAAAATGGCCCCAGGATGTCAATTCCCCATTGGGCAAACGGCCAGAGGGCGCCGATCAAGGTCAGCGGGGTCGAGGGTCAGCACTGGATGTTGGCATTCTGCTGGCATCGATCGCACCTTCGGACAAAGTCTGTTGCATCCTTTTAGAGTGTGGGCCAAAAGTATCCTTGGCGCAAGATTTTATGAGCCAGTGCTCGGCCTCCCAGATGGTTCCCGCATATCCCTTTATGGACCTCTCGCATAACATAATCCGCCTCTGACGGGCGGAGGCATCTGAGGAGAGGAGAGGTGAAGGATTTTCTGTAGAGCTTGCCCTCATATAATATGAATCGGGAGGCTAGATGCCTGATTCGGCGAGCCTCGAGCTCATCATTGGGGAGGACTTCACTTTGTAGATAGTTGACGAGCTCGTCCATCCAGCTTGCTTCGGTGTCGATGCACATGGTCGGCTCAAGTTCTTCTGTGCTGGGTGTTTGGAGATATTCGAGTACCGTCGCCTTGGGGAGCTCGCTCATGCGGGAGGTCGCCAGCTTCGACAGTTGATCGGCCCTGAGGTTCTCCATTCTGGGGATATGGTGAATGTTGAAGGAGCCTAGGGCGGATGTGAGGTCTCGCACCTTTTGGAGATATTTCTGCATTCATGGCTCATTCGCTTCAAAATCTCCCAAAACCTGGCTCACGACCAGTTGGGAGTCACTGAAGACCTTCAGGTCTTCTGCCTTCAGCTCCTTTGCCAACTTGAGCCTAGCAATGAGCGCCTCGTACTCTGCCTCATTGTTCGAGGTTGGGAACTCGAGGCACAGGGCCTGCTCAGACCTCGGGGGGTAGCGGAGCAGGTCTCATCCTCACCAGCCCGGACCCATGGCGGCCTCGGGGTCTCCTCCATTGGCATAAGTGGGAGCTCGGGATCATCCGGCAAAGTGCACTCCACGATGAAATCGGCGAGCGCTTGGGCTTTGATTGCCGGCCTTGGTCGGTATTCCAGGTTGAACTCCCCGAGCTCAACTACCCATTTGGCAATCCTCCCGGCACGGTCTGACCTCTGTAAGACTTGTTTCATAGGCTGGTCAGTTAGTATGGCCACAGTGTGGGCCTGAAAGTAGGGCCGGAGTCTCCAAGCTGAAGTGATCAAGGCAAAAATTATTTTCTCCAGTTTAGAATATCGGGTCTCAGCATCTCTGAGAACCCGGCTGGTATAATAGACAGGCCTCTGAAGCTTGTCCTCTTCTCGGACCAGGACTGAGCTTACTGCAACCGGGGAGACGGCCAGGTACAAATAAAGAACTTCGCCTTGCTGAGGCTTGGTGAGTAGCGGAAGGGAGGCAAGAAGGCACCTAAGCTCTTCAAAAGCTTGCTGGCATTCCTCCGACCATAGAAAGTTCTTTGGTCGTTTAAGGGTCTTGAAGAATGGGAGGCAGCGCTCGGCCGACCTGGAGACAAACCTCCCCAAGGCCGCGACCCGCCCGGTAAGCCTCTGCACCTCTTTGACCGTCTTTGGAGGCACCATCTCTTGCAGTGCTCGGATCTTCTCGGGGTTAGCTTCGACTCCGCGCTGGGTTACTACAAAGCCTAGGAATTTGCCCGAGGTGACTCCGAACGCGCACTTTGCAGGATTGAGCTTCATTTGGTACTTCCTGAGCTTGGAGAATGTTTCATTGAGGTCAACCACATGGTGCTCTGCTGCTCGGCTTTTCACCAGCATGTCATCCACGTAGACCTCCATGTTTCGGCCTATCTGATCTTTGAAGATTTGGCTGACCAGCCTTTGGTATGTAGCTCCTGCATTCTTCAACCCGAACGGCATCACTTTGTAACAATAAGTGCCCTTGTCGGTGATGAAATACGTCTTCTCCTCAGCAGCTGATGTCCCGAGAAGGCGTCCATGAAGGTCAGCAGCTGATGTCCCAAAGTAGAGTCGACGAGCTGGTCGATGCTGGGGAGGGAGAAACTATCCTTCGGGCAGGCCTTGTTCAGGTCGGTGTAGTCCACGCACATACGCCATTTTCCATTGGCTTTCTTCACGAGGACCACGTTGGCGAGCCAGTCCGGATAGGAGACCTCCCAGATGAAGCCGACCTCGAGGAGTCTGTCTACTTCCTCGGCCGCTGCTCGCTGTCGTTCCGGGGCGGAGCCCCGCTTCTTTTGCCTCACAGGTCTGCAGGTTGGTTTCACCTGGAGTCGGTGAACCATGACCTCGGGGTCGATTCCTGGCATGTCGGCGGACGACCAGGCAAAAACATCCATGTTGGTCCGGAGGAATTCGATCAGATGCTCCCTTTTGCAGGAGCTCAAGCCGGAGCCGACCTGCACGGTTAGCTCTGGGCAATTTTCTTGTAAAGAAACTTGGGTAAGAAGCTCACCAGGCTCTACCCGTTTCTTCCAGAGGTCGTTCCGCACGTCTAAGGTTTCAATAGGCAGCGTGCGGTCCGTCGCTTGAGTTGGAACCTCGGCCGGTAGCTCCTGTTGGCTTAATGCTTCGGTCGGCCGCTTTGCTTTGTAGGTCGCTATATAGCATTGCTTAGCTATCAGCTGGTTCCCACGGACTTCGCCTACTCCTTGGTCGGTGGGGAACCGCACGAGCAAGTGGTAAGTCGAGACCACAGCTCGGAGGGCATTTAGCCCTGGTCGTCCGAGAATGGCGTTGTAGGCCGAAGGCATGCAAACCACAAGGAAGTCCATCCTCACTGTACTTTCTTGGGAGGCGAGCCCGACCGTGACCAGGAGGCCAACCTCGCCCTCCACTGGGACCGAATCTCTGGTAAATCCGACCAGCGGAGCATTCATTCTCCGAAGCTGGTTTTCTATCATCCCCATTTTTTGATAGGCGTCATAGTACAAAATGTTTGCCGAGCTTCCATTATCTACTAAGACGCGCTTTACATCAAACTTATTTACAATCATAGAGATGACCACAGCATCATCGTGTGGGGTTTCAACCCCTTTCAAGTCCTCGTCCGAGAATGAGATGGCTTCAGAAGTACGCGGGCGCTTTGGGGGAACCCTTTCCTCGGCTGGCCCTCCGACCGAGGTTCCTCCAATGGTGTTGATGGTGCCGGCGATGGGTCTGTTGGCATTTGGATCTTCGGGCTGCTCGGTGTTTTCTGCTGGCCTCCTTTCCTCATGTCGGTTCCTTACGAACCGGTTTAGCACTCCACGATGGATGAGCGCCTTGATCTCGTCCCGGAGCTGGAAGCAATCCTCCGTATTATGGCCGTGGTCTTGGTGGAAGCGGCAGTACTTCCTAGGATTGCGGTAAGCTCCAGAATCCCGTATCGGGGGTGAAGGCTGGAAATAATCTCGGCCCTCGATCTCCATTAGGATCTCTATCCAGGAAGCGTTGAGGGGAGTGTAATTCTCATACCTCTCTGAGGGTACCCGTGGCCATGCTGGAGATCTTGGTCGGGGCGGAGACCTTGGTCTGCGCTGTCCCTGCTGCCGAGGTGGACTCCTTAGCCGTGGCAGATTTTTGTTTCGGCGGGGAGACGGGCTTCTCTGGGGGCCGCGCTCCTCGCGGCGCTTCTTCTGCTTCTTCGAAGCCTGCTCGGTCGCATCCTGCCTGGAGGCGATGGCCTCCTCGGCCTTTGCATACTTCCGAGCTCGTGCCAGCATCTCGGTGAAGTCGGCGGGGAAGCTCTTCTCGATGGAGAAGAGGAATCTGTAGGAGCGAGCCCCAGTCTTCAGTGCCGACATGGCTATCGACTGGTCGAGCTCGCGGACCTCCCAGGTTGCAGCGGTGAAGCGGTCGAGATACTCCCTGAGGGATTCCCCCTCCCGCTGCTTGACGTCCAGGAGGAAGTCCAATGTTCGCCGCTGGCGCCGGCTGGCCGCAAAGTTGGTGGCGAACTGCCTGCCGAGCTGCTCAAAAGAGGAGACCATGCTCGGCTTTAGCCCAGAAAACCAAAGCCGAGCCGTTCCTCGGAGGGTCACTGGGAAGGCTTTGCAGAGCACAGCCTCCGAGGACCCTTGCAATGCCATAAGGGCTTGGTAACTCTCCAGGTGGTCGAGGAGGTCGGTCATCCCGTTGTAGGGCTCCACGTGGGGCATTTTAAACCTCGATGGGATCGGCTCATCCTCAATCTGACGGGAGAAGGGGGACTTGGTGGTAAATTCGAAGTCATCCTCGCGCCTTGCCCTCCTGCTATGGAGTGCCTCAATCTGGCGCTCAAGATTCTCGACCTTCCTGTCGAGCTCCCCAGCTTGAAGGATTGCCACAGTAGTTTGCTTCGGCTCGTGACGGTCCGGGGCTGACTCAGCTTCCGTGAGCTGCAGCCTCCTGTCTAGGCTCCTTCCCGGCAGTACTCTCCGGGGAGACGCTCGTTCTTCATTATTAGCCCTGGAGGAGCCATGAAGATTTTGGCCCTGGAGGATCGGTCCATTTGGGGGAGACACTGGCTGGACCTGGGCCTGTGGAGGTAGCATAGGTGAGGCTTCCTGACGCCGCAGGCCTTGGACGGCGGCGGCCAATGCTTATACCTGCTGCACCAGGATGTTGAACTGTTCCGGCTGGACTTGAGGAACCGAGTCGACCGGAGGCGGCGAGTTCTGGACGGAGTGTGCAGGACTTGATGGAAGACGCTGGGAAGCATTGGAGGCTCTTTTACTTCTCAACTTCATAGCCACGACTCGGGCCCTTCCTCTAGCGCCAACTGTTGCTGGAAATTGGATCCGGGGGTGACCGTCGGCTGAGAAGGAGGAGCTCCGATGCTGGAACGGCAGGAGGAGGTGGTCCGTTGGCGGATGACGTCCTCCGGAAGACCTGCAAGAAGCCGGTGGCCGGGGTTTCCGGCGCCGGCCCTCCGATGCTTAAGTTAGAGGGGGCTAATGTGTAAGAGGAGAGAGGAGATATGCCTTTCTGGGTTTCAGAGTCCAACCCCTTCTAAGATGGAGGGGTTCCCCTTTTATAGAGGGGTATTGTATTACCTATGAAGTGACGGGGCCAATAGTTTTTTTCCCGATTGAACACGATTCTGTGCATTAATATAGTGTTGTGGGAGATCAGACCGGAGTCAGTGAGCCGTCGTGGCTGATCGAACGTGGCGGAGTAGTTCAACTGCCTGCCGTGGAGGGCTTGAGATCTGTAGATAACACGCGCATTGATTGTTGAGTGAACCGGAGGTCAGCAAAGGTCATACACTTTAATGGTTGAGTGAATCGGAGATCAGCAGAGGCCATACGCTTTAATGGTTGAGTGAACCGGAGATCAACATAGGCCATACGCTTTAATGGTTGAGTGAACCGGAGATCAATACAGGCCATGCACATTAATTGTTGGCGGCAAAGCAGGGTATGGTCTCCGGTTGAGCTACGGAAGGGGGTGACGGTAGTAGGTGAGTGGTGAGGTTGGGCTTTTGAAGTTAGGCTCCCGAAGAAGATTAGACTGAGGTCGAATGTTCTGACGGGGCATCTCGGAGTCCAGCGTCTGGTCGGACGCCGAGCCGAGCTAGTCGCCTTCAGGTCGGGCGCCTCCAGGTCGGGCGCCTTCAGGTCGGGCGCCTCCAGGTCGGGCGCCTTCTGGTCGGGCGCCTTCCGGTCGAGCGCCCATAGGTCGGGCGCCTTCCGGTCATTCTGGGATAACTTTAGTTTTTCCCCTAACAGATCCCAACATCAACTACAAGCCTATCATCATTCTCAGGTCGACCGATAGAATCTCCACCGGTAGTTACATCCAACCTATAGCTGGCCAAGTGCCTACTTGCATTAGGACTTGCGGCTTGCTAAAATTTTTGTTGTTTTGTATATATGGCTTCATTTCTAAAGGTTCTCCTATATAATATTCAACTTTTCCTTTATCATATGACGTAAGTGTTTATAGGTCAGACCATTCTAAAATCTTCGTATTGTTGTATTGTAAATCCTAGGTAGGTGATCTATGAATAGTTTAAGGATTGCTTTCAAAGATTTGCATATTCGGGATGTATTACAATATAATTACAAAGACCGATTTTGGTTAGCCAATGCTGCAATCAGCTTGTCGATCTACTTGGACATTTGCAAAGAAGAGTTCTCTTGTTGACTAACTGATGGCCTAAGGACTATAGCGATTTGGCTCATTAATGCCTCCAAAAGATCCTTATGACTCTCATCTAAATAATACTTGAACTAGGCGATGATACCACACATCTTCCCGACCACCTATTGCAATGATACACTAATCGAAAGTTGGTCTTTATGCTAGCTAGAATTTCTTTTGAGAAACATCCCACACTGGGTTCCACCACCAATGGCACAAGGTTGCCATGGATGTGGAGATGTTTCCTTCTGTTCTCCTTGGGATCCTTATTGCTCCTCTGAAGCAAAAGATGTTTCCTTCTGTTCTCCTTGGGATCCTTATTCTCCAATTGCACAATTATGGAAAGCTAGGAGTCACTCTTCTTCTTTGGCAGCATTCCATATCTTGATCCCATCAGGCATGCTAAAAACTTGTTTTCCTTATTGTCTGGCCTAAAATGGGATAGCAAGTTAATATTCGAGGATCTTGTGCGGCGTGCCCCCAGGTTATGGCCGAAACTTGAAGAAAATGATATCGGGATTAGATGCTATATCTTGATCCCATCAGGCATGCCAAAAACTTGTTTTCCTTATTTTCTGGCCTAAAATGGGATAGCAAGTTGATATTCGAGCAAGGATCTTGTGCGGCATGCCCTGAAGCTATGGCCAAAACTTGAAGAAGATGAGATCGAGATCAGATGTCTTGAAACTTCAAGAATTTCTGAGGATAAATGAATGTTGCATAAATCTATTGTAAAACCTAAATTATGGTGACTAAAGAATATATTGTAAAAGATAGGTTTTATTGTTGTCGAGAAGGCCTCTCTTTCTTTTACAAACTCTTTTTTTATATTATCTCACTTTGTATACAGTTATGCATACACATCGTGTCAATTACACCCATTCTACCATTTTACCATGCCTCCAACCACGCCACACTTTTTAACTTGTAGAGATTAGACTCTCTCGCTTCAACTAACTTAAGCTCTGACGAAATCTTGACTAGACTGGACCAACCTATTGGGCCAATACAACCACTCCAATGCCATATAATTAATTTTAATCCCAGTGGCCCATTAGCTTGACCGGACATGTATAGTGCAAATTGATGGTCCATTACTCCGACAATACATGCTGGATACGGTGCAAAAAATCGCGATAGATTAATCTTTAGCAGCCAAGAGTATCCTTTTACTTTTTGTGATGAATATTAATGTCATAGAAATATAATCTCTTCCATGATGAATTTGTTTATATCACCATAGGTTAATCTTTGGTGATATAAAATATATCATATTATGACAAAATTTTCAATTTCTTATGACAGAAACTATCATCACCAATGCTTTATCATTTGACGATGAATATATTTTCATCTCAATTAATATATATTTATTGGTGAAACATTTCTATTGTCACCCTACACCTATAGCGATGCATTTTTCCTTGGTGAGCATCGTGACGATATTTTTCATCACCAAAGAATTTTTTTATGATGAAATTGATTTTCCTGGGGATGTTTTTTTTCTCGAGAATATTGGATTTGTTGTAGTGTACAATGTGAATATTAATTTATGAGTTCTTAAGATTCTAAGATCAAGGTCTTGTCGTCCTAGATAATTATAATCATGAATTTATGTTCAATCCAAGGTTCAAGGCATAGTCCATCTTTGAACATACATTGTATAATACACAATATTATTTATTTCTTTTTTTCAATTAACTTTGCTGCATTATTATTATTATTATTAGCAAATAAGTGGAAGACGATATAAAAGTTGTTAGGCAAGGAAGTTATTATCTTTTTTTTCCCCTTATACTCAGGTAGTTTTATAAGAGTTCAAATGTTGCATAAGTACTGTTTTAGAAATGATGCAACTCTATGGTTTCTTTAACATTGTAAATATTTTCTACTGGTGAGACACCATCTAGGAATTTAAAAGATTTAATAAATTTAGATAACTACAATTAGAACTTCCTATTAGATGCAACTACCCAAGCAAATCTTTTCCTACTAAAATTATTATTATTATTATTATTATTAGCAAATAAGTGGAAGATTGTTGTATAATATTTTTTTGTTCTCTATTGCGATCGCCTTATAAATATTTTTTTTTACACATCTATCCATTAAGAATATTTTAATCATTTTAATTTGAAACTGTTAATTTTTTAACAGTGTTAGATGGCATGGATACATATACAAAAATGAGGATAAAAAAAAGGTAACATAGTAAAACAAATGTTTTACGCAGGTATACGTGCAAATATTAATTTTGGAAGAATATTCATATAAAATTTAATATTTAAGAGGATATTGAGACAAAAAAAACTCATTAAGAAATAAAGACAAAACAACCGTCGTTGCCTATTTGTTATTCTTCATATTTTTGCCATTATAACCCTGTTTTTATTTTAGTGATTTTTCAATATAAAATTACAAAAAAATGTTTTTAAGGTAAATAATGGTCGTTATAATAGGGCAAGGCGTTGTTTCAAACCTCGACGCAAACGCCTCCACCAAAGCCCTGATACCATGCAGGTGATGCTGTGCTTCATGACGCATGGAAGTCTCAACAAAAGCGAAAGGAATACGAAAATTAGTGATGTGGGTCTCACCAGGATGACCTTGCAAGGCGAAGAGACTAAGGCCCTGTTTGGGGGAGCTTTTGGAGGGCCAAAAAGCACTTTCTGGCCCTCCAAAAGTACTTTTAGCTAAAAAATGGTGTTTGGTAAATTTTTTGAAAAGCTGTTTCAGCTTTTGCGGGAAGCTGAAAACAGCTTTTGGAAAGAAGCTCCAATTTGGAGCTTTCCGAAAATGCTGTTTTCAGCTTTTTCGGAAAGCTGTATTTTTGACCAAAATACCCCCATGTAAAAAAAAATTCCTCCCCAAAAAAGGTTCCTCACCGCCTGTTCCTCTCCCAACCGACCCCCCCCCCCCCGGCCCTGTTCCTCTCCCAAACCACCTCCCAACCCACCCGCACCCCCACCCCTCCCCCCCGCATCACCGCCGCCGCTGCCGCTGCTGTGCCTCCCTCTCCCCCGCCGCCGCACCCCGTCCCTCTCCCCCGCCGCCGCACCCCCTCCCTCTTCCCCGCCGCTGCAGTGCCCCGCCGCCGCACCCCCTCCCTCTCCCCCGCCGCTGCAGTGCCGCACCCCCTCCCTCTCCCCCGCCGCCGCACCCCCTCCCTCTCCCCCGCCGCTGCAGTGTCTCCCCGCTGCAGTGCCGCACCCCCTCCCTCTCCCCCGCCGCCGCACCCCCTCCCTCTCCCCCGCCGCTGCACCCCGTCCCTCTCCCCCGCCGCCGTAGGGCCGCACCCCCTCCGGCGCCGTCGGCCACCGAGACTGCCGCCGGCCACGGCCCGGCCCCCTCCCGCGGCCACCGTGGCCTGGCCCCCTTCCGGTGCTGCCGGCCGCGCGGGAGGAGAAGAACGGAGAAGGGGGCAGAGGAAGGAAGGAGAAGAAGAGAAGAAAAAAAGAAAAGGAAAAAAAGAAGAAAAGAAAATAAAATAAATGAAAAGAAAAGAAAAGAAAAGAAAAGAATAAATAAATAAATAAATAAATATTTATATAAATGAATGAATGAATGAATGAATAAATAAGATAATAAATAAATACATTTCAATGGATAAAATAATAAATAAATAAATGCATAAATAAAAATATATATGCGAATGAACGTATAAATAAATAAATAAAAAGAAAAATAATGAGTGAGTGGCAAATAATCTGATCCTTATGATATTGATAAGTATGGTGAATTTGTCGCCATTGCAAATAGTTAAATAAAGAGATAATCTATTAAACAGATAAATGGTTATTTATTGTTGTATTATACTATAAATATATTATTATATTACATTATATCATAATACATTAATATGTAATGTTAAATAATTTAATATTATGTTAAATTATGAGAAATTAATTTATACTAATAATATATTATTTTATACCTTTATTATTGTATTATACTATACATATTATATTATATTACCTTATATCATAATACATTAATATGTTATTTTAAATAATTTAATATTATGTTATATTATGAAAAATTAATTAATACTAATAATTATAATATTTTATATCTTTATTATTGTATTATACTATAAATATAATATATATTACATTATATCATAATACATTAATATGTTATGTTAAATAATTTAATATTATGTTATATAATAGAAAATTAATTTACTCTAATAATTATATTATCATTATGCTATGCTATGCAATATCATATTACTATATTATAATAATAATATTTTATATTACAGTAATATTATACTATATCATATATTATGTATTAATATATGTTATGTTTTATCATGCTCTATTGTATAATACTATGCAATGTCCTTTATGGTAATTTTGTCATATAAAAGTACTTTCTCAGTTTGTTTACCAAACATATGTTAAAGTGCCACAGCACTTTAAAAATATAGTTACCAAACAACAAACAGCTTTTTATAACAGCTCTATTTCAGACAGCTCTACTTCCAACAGCTCTACTGCCAACAGCTCCCCCAAACAGGGCCTAAAACCGACCGCACCGCTTTGGCCGACACGAATATTAGCTTTGCCAAAGCCTTCGTACGAGATCGATGGATTGGCCAAGTCTTCTCCCAAAGCAGTGCTACGTCTC
Organism: Phoenix dactylifera; assembly: GCF_009389715.1. NCBI lineage: Eukaryota > Viridiplantae > Streptophyta > Magnoliopsida > Arecales > Arecaceae > Phoenix > Phoenix dactylifera. The sequence goes on from NW_024068287.1 coordinate 62,639, forward strand.
CTGCCTGACTTCTCTTTTAGTTTCCTTGGTTTCCAAGGAAATAAGCAAAAACAGAAGATGACTTTGGGAAGTGGCTCTTATATTCTAGTATAACCAGAAGAGTAAATGGGAGAACTTCTTTCTTCGTTTGCTGAAAATATATAGCTTATTCGTGCTCCAGAGTGCTCCATAAATTTAGGGTATGTCACAGTCAACAAAATTCTTCCTAGTTTGTTGATATGCCATTGATACATAGCACGTAGATCGAAGTTCTTTTGCAGTTTGTTCTAAACTAAGCTTGTTTGCCTCTTTTATGAAGCCAAAATGCTTGTGTTGAGACCGCAAAAGATTGGATATGCATATAGTAGGCATGTCTATGCGTCGCTTGAATACCCAATGAATGCAGTGATGATAAATTAGATGCTAGACTTTCCCTAGATTGTCAATTTCTAGCTGATACTGCACAAGAGAAATATATACTGCACGTTTAGTTGCTACACGTTTCTGGCTTTATCTGTTTATATTTTAGGAAGGGATATAGAAAACAGAGATTTCTGTGTAAAAAGGAGAGTATACTTATTGACAAGAGGCTTTAAGCCTTGCAAAGTTCCTCCATTGTTCGCTTGACAAAGAAATTTGTATATATTACATAAATAAACCCGAATGATCTAAATGAGATGGTGCAATATGACTGGATTGGACCAAGGGAGACTGAAACAAGATGGTCTCACTGGACAAATGAACTTTGATAAAAACAAAGGATTTTTTCATTGAAGGATGGAGTTCGTATCGAATTAAACATCAAAATGAGGATTTATGGAACTGCGCAAGTCTTTTGGTCAATTTGGCCGGCGCTATCAAAACTCATTGTTCCTAATTAATGATTCTAGATTTCTCAAATCAGTATATGAATTTGCTTATTAAAGTATCTGAATATTCTTGCATCTCTCTTTCCATAGCCTCCACTAGACATTTCACGAGCTCGTCTTTGTTCTTTACAGTTTCTAATTTGCCGAGAAAACAAAAGTGAGCCCAGCCATCTGTGAATCATTAGTTCAGCCTTAGAGATCTCCCAAATGCTTGGGGCATTAGGACATACAAAGTTGGTGAAAACATACTAGCTAGTAGCATTACAAAGCACACAATAACCTAGGGATGGATCAAATTCAAAACATGCATTAGACTTAAAATTCTTTAAAGAAATCCATCTCTGTCGACCTCCTTAGAGATATGAAACAACTAGGACTCACCTTCAATCAACCAGATTTGAGAAGCCTCTGAAGTAGATCTGTCAGCGGTATCAGCAACCTCTGGTACACCATTTGGAACGAATCACAAAGGAGGAAGTCAATAAGCCATCTATCCGCCACAAATTTGTTCTTGTCCGATTAGCCAAAAATTAAGATATTCCACTCTCCTTGGTTTTCAACACTTCTTGCAAAAAGGAAAAGCTCAAGGAAGGAGAACATTTTCTTGTGTGTTGTAATTGATTTGAGAAATGAAAGCCATCCACTTTGAGCCTGCAAAAATACTTCCAACACCACTTGTCTAGCAGAACCAAGATTAAGATTCTTAAAACCTTGATTCCAAGTTTTCTTGTGATTTCAACTTGCGAACCATACTTAATTTAATTGACAAGACAAAACCCACCAATTACGAAGCTAAAATCTTTCCAAATGAAAGTTCTCTTGGCATCACCAATTTTATTTATTGGCAACCAAGGGCCTTAAAGAAATGATATATAGTGTAAGGGTGGTAAATGGGTCGAGTTGGATCATACACTGGTTAGTCGGATACATGATAGGTCAAAAACCTATCAACCAAAACCCAACTTGTTTATAATTAAATGGGTCAAAAATCTACATCCCGTTTTATTAAATAAATAATACAAAGAAGCTTGACGAAACTATTAAGATCCTATCTAAAATCCTGAGCAGAGATAGATAGACGAAAGTATGTAAGTGCCATAAGAGTGCTTAACCTATCCAAAATAGGATTATTATTACTCAACAGATACAATATGCCATAAACTCTCATGCATACAACTACTCATCTGTTGCACATTATCTTGAGTCTTGTTGAACATCGACTTGACATGTACTCTCAGACACATTGTCCGGCACTTGTTGAGAGCCTTTTCAAAATAACCATGTAGTTAGGTTCCATTAGAAAATCTTTAATCAAAGCTTCAATTAGCGACTCATGAATGCTTAAGTGCATCCCACAAGAGTAACTGCTCCAAACTTAGGTTTACCAATGTTAACTATCACGGCTACCACCGTGGAGGTCTCAACGTTCTAAGAAAATTTTGGCAAAATCTTTCTTAGTTTTAAGAATGTTATAAGAAATAAAATGGAGAAGCATGGATGGCAACAACAACAGAGCTCTTGTTCTCGGAAGTATGATAACCTCTCCAGGAGTAACAGGGAGAAGGCATAAGAGAGATTACAGAGAGGGCAGCACGTGCCCATTCTTCTTCACCAATAAGCCAAAGATGGGAGTGGTATGAAGTGAGGAAATGGGATTTCTACATGGAGAGAAAGTACTAAAATTACCAGAAGATCTCCACGCTATCAATGCGCTCACCCAAACGTTCAGACAAATAGTTCCAAAAGGCCCAAGCTGAAACCATACCAGGTCGGACCGAGTCTACCCAAAAACCAGCTATACTGTACTCATTTCCTATTAGGATCAACACCAAGGCAATTCCAAGGTAGAATACTGTCGTGCCAAGACTGTTTTAGGATCGGAACCAAGTGCTTCCACAAGCACGCACGCACGCACGCACGCACGCACGCACGCACGCCACATAAAATAAATCAATTGGCAAAAGACGCATGAGAGGGATTTTTTGAACCCATTTCATGTATTTCAAAATATATAATATTTGAAAATTATGTCATCTAAATATATATATATATATATATATATATATATATATATATATATATTTCTTTGTAATATATGACAGAGGACTATTTCTCTTTTATATATATATATATATATATATATATATATATATATATATATATATATATATATATATATTCTACAAAAAAGAGATTATGCCAGTGCCTATGAATAAGCCATGCAATCCATTAGTAATATCTCTTTTTTTTCTTTTTTTGAATGGACGGTGGAGGAAGTTTCTCCAATTAACCCATTAGTTATTCCTGAATTTGTCAATTGAATATTTGCATGTTATCACGTCGTGTGAGCAAATAGTATAGATGCGATAGTCTAACGGCTAGATTTGGGCCTGCATTTGGAGAGCAGATAAGAGGTTGGATATTGGTGGTTATCCCACCTTATCCCCGATATGCATGTCAAACATGACATTTTGGAAGCCTGTGGAACACCAGTCCCTGATAGTTAACAATCAAATCGAATAAGCTAAGATCAGTGGTCGTCCTGCCAAGTCTCTAGAGCTATACTATCCTTATATTTTATCCCTCTTGATTAGTAAATATATCTGAAAACCTCACTTAAAAAAAAAAAACAAAAATGCAAGCGTGTATATTTTTCATCCAAATAATAACCTACACATGTAGTTGTACTTTGATAAAGTAATGATTAAATAGGGAACAAATCACGATTTTAAGTTCCTGCTTATCCCATTATGCTCCAGTATCTGCTATGCTAAATAATAAGTCATCCCAAAATCTTACTTCCAAACTAGGCTCTATACTTAGTTGTAGAAAAACATGGAAGTGAATATTCTTTTGGAAAAATTATAAAAACACCCTTTCAAATCGGGGCCAGCTGCACTTAGACCCCAAAAGTTTAGAAAATTCTAACTAACCATCAAAACTTCAATTTCGCTGTAATATACTCCAACTGTCTTTCTAGATTCTAACACCATTAATGGAGTAAGAAAAAAGATCAAAATACCCTTAATTCACATAGGGCTGATTGTGGCTTTCACACGATCCCAAAGTGCTCCATACTCTGTGACTCATCTATCTATATAGATCTTAAAATGCTCTGTCATCTATCATTCATACACCTGCACAAATCTTAAAAAAATCCATCCTCCATCATTCATAAACCTGCACAGATCTTAATGTGTTCCATCCTCTATCATCCATTACAGATCTTAGAGCACTCCATCCTTTATCATCCATCTACTTACACATATCTCAAAGCTCTTCACATCTATCATTTATCTACCTACATAGATCTCAGAGCCCTCCATCTCTCATCCGTTTGCTTGCACAAAATCTCAAAGTGCTCCATGCTTTATCATCCTTTCGCTTGCATAGATCTTAAATCACTTTATCCTCTATCATCCATCCACTTGCATAGATCTCAAAGTGTTATATCTTCTCTCATCTATTCACTTGCATAGATATCAAAACACTCCATTCTTTATCATTCATCCACATGCATAGATCTCAAAGCACTCCATTCTCTATCATTCATCCACATGTATAGATCTCAAAGCAATTCTCTTATTATCATCCATCCACCTGTATAGTTCTCAAAACGCTCCATCCTCTATCATCCATTCACATGCGTTGATCTTAAAGCACTCCATCCTCTATTATCACATGCATGGATCTCAAAGCACTCCATGCTCTATCATTCATTCACTTGCACTAATCTCAAAGCGCTTCGTCCTCTGTCATCTATTTGTTTTCATAGATTTCAAAATATCTCATTCTCTATCATTCATCCACCTGCACATATCTTAGAGTAGACCATCCTCTATCATTCATCCATCTGCATAGATCTCAAAGCACTCAATTCTCTATCATTTATTCGTCTGCATATATCTCAAAGTAGTCTGTTCTTTGTCATCCATTTGCTTATACAAATCCCAAAGCACTTATAGATATCAAAGCACTCCATCCTCCAGCATTCATCCACATGGATAGATCTTAAAGTAATCCATCCTCATCATCCATCTACCTGCACAAATCTCAAAGTAATTAGTCCTTTGTCAGTCATCTATTTGCATAGATCTCAAAGCACTCCATCATGTAACTCTCCTTTCTCTCTCTTTCAATTCACACCAAAACAAGAACCCCTTGCTAAGTTAGTTGTAAGGGTAGTTCTAAAATTTTACAAAAGTTCATTTATTAGGTGCCTCTCAGTGGTGGCGTTTTGAAGACGACTGGGCTATATTGCAATGAATTTGAAGTTTTGATGGCTAATTGATACTTTTTTAACTTTTGAGATCTAAGTATAAATAGCCCAAACTTGGAGGAGTGTCTTTTTATTTTTATCCATTCTTTTGTTTATTTGTTCCATTTTAAGCCATCAAATACTAACAAAACTACTCTTGTATCAGGTATTGAAATGTATAGTTTCTTTTTCCATAAATGACACAATTTATTCCTAAACAAAATGAGCTAGGGTTAAAGTCAACCCATTTTTGCTCTAGGCTAACCTACTATGCAACCAAAAAATTGCCTCTAATGGCACTATTTTTTTCATGATAAGGACGAGAGACAAACCTTATGTTTGATTGAAGAGACAAAGCATTGCAATTATTTGTCCAGTTGTCAAATGAGGTAGTTTTGAGTCATTGCAGATTGAGAATTGTCATCTGTGGATCAGTTGAGCATCAATTGTTGCTCAAGATTGCTATATCACCAAGCATAAATGTGAATTAACGCTTAGCAGGGATAGTGCTCATCCTACACTAAATCACTCATAGTGTCTGTTGTTTAACCATAGAAAAGGAAAAGGTATTGCTTAAGCCACATAATTTTATCCACTGCAATCCCCTGCAGTTTAGGACTACATAGGAAACTGATCATGATGGGTCATGACTCCAACCAAGACGCCCTCCCTGATCATGGGGGTCTTGCATGAAACGTAAACTGACATGTTGCATTACACTCCGGCCCAGCTAGAATAAATTCTTCATGGGAAGTAGATCAGCTGGCTCTGCTGCCTGTTTTGGAGCAGAAGCCAATTCTAGAGATCAGAGGTTCTCAATGAATTAGGTTTGCATTGAGTACAACAAAAATCTACAAGAAATCCAGATAAACTAATGAGGATGAGATTAAAATAAATCAGTTCTTATTATGTCTGAATGTTGAACTTTTTATTGCGCTCATGTCCAGCTCAGATGTTGGATCTTCGACGTCTAAATATTGCTTTCTGTCGGCCCTTGAACTATGCCTTTATGGCATTATTTGTCTTTTTGCAGAGAAAATATTGCTTTCTTTTCTTGCTTGTTAACTGTTTTGTTCAAGATTTTGATCCTGGATACAAGTATCTTTTCAGACACGAGTTCACTTATGATCGATCCTAGCAAGTCCCCTTAGATGTACTGCAATGTCGCACCAAAACACCTCAAGTGCATATGATGTTGGCTAATCAATTTCATCTGATGATGATTTCCACATCTTTTCAGAGGATTCATCACCCTTCGAGCTATGAAATGTAGATGTTATGCTGTTAAGTCAATGGATAACTTAATCTATTGCACGACCATTATATATTTCCTATATATCTATTGTTGTAGTCCGATATTGACTAATAAAAAGGATGCCATATAAGTTTGTTAGCTTAAACATGTCATCCTCCCAATAGCTTATAAGCTTTTTAAGCTATGTGTTGCAGTTCTTATTAGTCATATGATCCCCTCACCCATGGAGACTGGGTCGAGAAGGATCCAATAGGGCCATGGATGGCCCCTCTCCTCCTCTAGAGTAGAAGGTAACTGTGATGGACACGTCACAAGATTTCGTATAGGAAATTGTCACTCAGGACCCAACCAGACCCGACCCATTTGCACCCCTAGTCATGGCGTGACCAGAAAGCAAAGTATGGTGTGGTGAGGTTGCTGGAGGTTATGGCAGCAGCATGATTTGTGGAAATGGGCTGGCTGGCTGGAATGTTCGGCCACATGTGCGGGCGTGGGCGCATGCGCGGGTACGGCTACAGGCGAGGTCGGGCAAGCTTGGAGGCCGCGGCATGTGCTTGGCGAGGTTAGCTCAGCCTTCGGCGGGGGCTGAGGTCGGCCTAACCTCTGGTCGAGGTTGGCTCGGTCTTCGGTGGGATTCGAGGTCGGCCTGGCTCTTTAGCAGAAATGAGACCTGGCCTGCTCAGCTCTGAGGTCTGCTCGGCAGAAATTAGGTAGTTCCACACTAGAGCAGGACGATCCATTTTGCCTCCCATCAGTTATGCATGCAATGCATGCAATAATTTCACCTATGTGATGGGATGCAGGTGATGATGTGGATGAAGCATCAAGGCTAAACAAAAGTAAAGGAATACCGAAAATGGTGGGGCGTGCTCCATAAGTTGTCACAAGATTCTTAGAATTGCATGATGGAGCGACTAAGGGAGCCGACCAGGTATATTATAGGCTTCATTAAACCCTTCGCAGGACAATATTGGTGGGTTGGTCAAGTCTTTTCTCCCAAAGCAATGCCACGTCTCCTGCATGACTTTTCTTTTGCTTCCCTTGGTTCTTAAGGAAATAAGAGGAAACTGTGAATTTTAGAGTAAAGTCCCATACTTGGATGCGGGAGAATTTCTTAGTTAGATGGCAAAAAATATATTTGCAGCTTGTTCGTGTTCCGAAGAAGTGCTCCAAAACGTAGCCGGCTCTTCGTTTTCCGACTTGGGGTCCAATTTCCAAGCCGTCGTATTTGCAGATAAGCGTCCGTTCAAACTAACGGATCGTGGTTGAGCCGGCGTTTCGTGTTCCGACTTGTGGTCCAATTTCCAAGCCGTCGTATTTGCACATAAGCGTCCGTTCAAGCTAATGGATCGTGGTTGTATCCTTCGCGCCAAAGAAAGCTGCACCTTCCCTCGCGCTCGGCGGCCATTTAATCGTCCACTGCACAGATCTTAAAGCGAGAAGTGGATGATCCAACGGTCTCCGGGCTCGAAGGAATCCGTGTCCTTCTTTCGTGGGAAAGATACAACCACGAACCTCGGACTATATAATAACGACCCCACATTGTTATTGCCACAACGAAAAGAGGAGCTGGTAGAAGAAGGGGAGGGCATGGAGAAGGGTGAGAAACGGGAAGGAGATCTTGTGAAACTAATCTTCTCTTGGTCTCTGAAAGATGTCCTCAACAAAGATCTCTTCAAAGACAAGGTCTCTCTCACGTATTTTGTTCTTTTTTTATTTATGACTCTAGAGTTATATTATTGTTATAAGTCTGTGATTAATCTTGTTTTATATGTTTCCTTTGCCATTTTTCACTGTAACTTCCTCTATAAAATAAATATCGAACAACATCTCCCGTTACACTCATAATATGAACCTCCCTTCCATTTCTGACCTGCTTCCGATCCAGTTCTGTTTCGATCCCAGCTGGTTTACTAGCGCAGCTGGAGTCACAATGGTTAGTTTTCAGGGGGAATAATCTATTCTCATGTATTCCTCGTTACTCTTTTCATGCTTAACACTAAGCACAGAAATGCCATTTCACTTGTATATTAAGAACCATGACAATGTAAATGTAATTAAGGAGTGTGTGTGTATATATATATATATATATATGTCGAAAATGCCATCTACTGGACATTTGTTGAAGCTATCAATCGGGAACCAGTGGCAAAGTTGTCTGAGAATGGGATTTTGTTTGAAGTTAACAAGTGACCATAAGGTTGTGGTTTTTATAATTCATTGACTTGCATGTTGACTTCAAGTTTGAACTATTTTTTCAAAACGGCAAACAAATGAAAGATGCAACCAACTTCAAGTTAGATTAATACGCTTAAGTCATCTGCAATATAATGGCATGTCATCATTCTCATACTTAGAATGTCATACCTGCTTTGAAAGAATTACATGACCCAAATCTTTGTTAATCGCTATTGTTAATAAACTGAAGAATGTTTGAAGCTGAAATGAAGGGTCAAGAGGAGATGGAATTCCTCTGTTCCAGGCCTTTCTTCCAGCAAAACCAATTAACTTACTCCCATTTGATTATTATTGCAGATTTACCTTTAGAGATGATCTAAATAATGTGCTCTTGCCTAAAGCCTGCTTTTGCCACATCACTACTTACTTTTCTAAGACGGTTAATCCTATGAACCATTAGCTCGTTTCAAGTTATATTATATCTATCTATTTATCTATTTGCTCATTCATGTTGGTTTAGCAAATCATTGGTGATTTTAGGGATGATTGTTATATCATATTTGTAAGTTTATTTGTTTCTCATTAGCTTGGAATGCTGTCAAGCAAAATTTTGTCTCATGCAATGTTGCCGAAGCTGGGAAGATTCACACTCAATTATACTTACGTATTTACATTTTGATATATAGTGCTATTTCATCTGCCAACAATCTGATTTCTCAAGGGCAGATCAGAGTCATCTGCCAACAGTCTGTTCTGTGCACGAGACCGCATCTGTATGTCCCAACCAAATCATTTCAGTATCACTTGAAACAAGCTGTTATTTATCACATGTGAACAGTAAAGTAAATTACCTTCGTGCCAGAGATGAACAGAAAATCTTGAGGCCTGGAAGGATCAAAGAAATCCATTTTCTGCTTCTTTATGTCATATGCAACAACCTACTCATCCAAAAATGAATAATAATAAACCAAACCAAGCCCCGATGCATGAAATATAATGTTGCCGCAATCAGCATGAAGTATAACGCTGAGGTTATGATCGCTACTGACAGATAAGTCACTCAAATGGTAATTTGAGTGCAAGACAACTCAAGTTAGATTAATGGGCTTAAGTCATCTGCAATATAATGGCACGTCATTCTCATACTTAGAATGTCATACCTGCTTTGAAAGAATTACATGACCCAAATCTTTGTTAATCGCTATTGTTAATAGACTGAAGAATGTTTGAAGCTCAAATGAAGGGTCAAGAGAAATACGTTAAGAGCAATGCTATAGAGACTCCCAATAAATGAAACTTATTTATCAAAAAGAAAAAGAAAAAATCCAAGTAAGTGCCTCTGTATCTCCCATCAAACAAGTTTCAGGTTCCTTAAAAAAAGAAAGCAAAAGCTCAGAACATTATGCCATAATTAATTCCTTTTGATGAGCTGGACCTGGATTGAAACCAAATGACATGGGCCAAGTTTGTGAAGCATTTAACATCATTTAAACCTTGCTTTCATTATGTTTTAGCCTCTTAATTTTCAAAATATAAAACATCTTAATTTCCATGTTAATTATATGTTCATGACATGGTTTTCACAAATGAGTTTTCAGTTCAGTGGTGGAGCCAACAACCCTGTCTATATTCTAATATTTTCTTATAATTATGAGACAATCCCTTTCATGATATATGTAAGCAACTAATTTCTGCATCTTTGACAGGTTCAGAAGATTCCAGAAAAGTTTGCATCTCTGGACTACTATTTAGGTTCATTCATATTTCCTTTGATGGAAGAAATACGTGCTGATCTGTACTCAGCTCTGGAGGAAATTTGTCATGCTCCTTCTATAAAAATAGAATCAGTTGAAGAAATTGTGCCAAACAAACAGTTAAGTTTCCAAATTGTGGTTGAAAACCAAATGAAGCCTTCAAATACATATGGCAATGCAGCTTATGAGCCAAAACTGTCTGATATATTTGTTTTATCTGAAACAAGACCAAGGTATATATCTGACTTAACTCGGAGAGGAACACCTTACATTATTGCTTCAGTAGTCAAAGGTGGAGATGATGAAAGCCTTCCACCTAATCACTTCATTATTAGAACATCACAAAAGGTGGAAGTTAAACAATATGGTGGAAAGCAGAAGCATAGTGATTCACTTTTTGCAGTATTCTTACTAAATATGACGACATATAATCGCATCTGGAAGTCACTAGATCAAGAAATGGCGAAGCAAAGAAACACTAACATTATCAAGAAGATCTTATGCTACGACTCTACGGTATGTAAGAAAGTGATTTTGATTTAATGTTAATATGTACATTTACCTAATATTATCTAGTCTTTGCCCATGAGCTGTTCAGTAATCAACTCATATTGATGATATTATAGTAAGAAACTTTTATGTGCATCAATCTCATGCTTAAGGATCAACTACTATAAAAAATATTCATGTATTGTGTAGCAACATGAAATGTACGTCAACATGAAGTGGTTGATCCAAAAAAAAAAATGCTGCATTTCTCACCTGGTTATTGTTTCACAGCTACACCACCATGTTTTTTATTTAAGGAAGACTTGATATTATCATGAAGTTCCTAGTTCTACACTGACATTTGTCCCCAACTTGTTAGTTGATGCCTTGAGATTTCACAATAAGCTTTAATTTCTTCCCACAACAGATGGCGGGAGATTGTAATTCATCTTCATCTGAAGAATCAACCTATTTTCATGATATGAAGGCACGTGATAGTTTACAACAGTTCAAGCTAAATGATTCACAACTGACTGCTGTGTTAGATTGTATTTCAGCAAGACAACAGAGGCCTAACTCTATTAAACTCATATGGGGACCTCCTGGGACTGGGAAAACAAAAACAATCAGTACTCTTTTATGGACTCTCCTAGCTAAAAAATGCAGGACGCTTACATGTGCTCCTACAAATACAGCAATTTTGGAAGTTGCATCACGCCTCCTCAGGTTAATCAGAGAGTTTTCAGATGGTGATAAAAATTCCTTGGGAGATCTAGTTCTATTTGGAAACAAGGATCGGATGAAGATTGGTGACGATCTCTCTATGGTATTTTTGGATAATCGTGTCGAGAGGCTTTCAAAGTGCTTAGCGCCACTAACAGGTTGGAGGCAGTGCATAAATTCAATGACAAATTTTTTGCAGAATGCTGTTTCTCAGTACCAAATATATATTCGAAGTAAAGAAGAAGAAGAAGAAGAAGAAACTGAGAGAATAAAGATGACATTTAGGGAGCATGTCATATGCCGATTTGATAGTCTTTCAAAAAACCTTAGTAGATGTATCAGAACATTGTCTGAGGATCTGCCAAGTGCTTATACCTCCAAGGACATCTTTAAATGCATGAACCTTGTGCTAAAGGTTATAGAAAACTTTGGACGTCTGTTACGCTCAAAAGATGTCTCTGATGAAAAGCTAGAAGATCTATTTGAACTGACATACCATGAAGATTATGAGATCTCTTCGCCTGTGGATTTGCTGAACAACATACAGGCCAGTAAAACTATAACATTTGAGCTACATCAGACAAGATATTTCTTATTTATAATATTAAAATACTTTTCAGAACATCTTCCTGTCCCCGTTTTTATTGACAAACGTTCAATCCAAGAGTTCTGTTTGCAAAGCACAACCCTTATATTCTGTACCTCTTCTAGTTCTTTTAAGCTACATGACATTGGGACAAAGAGACCACTAGAGATGTTAGTTGTCGATGAGGCTGCACAGTTGAAAGAATGTGAATCATTAATACCTCTACAGGTACTAGGCATACAGCATGCTGTTCTTATTGGTGATGAATACCAGCTTCCTGCTATGGTTAAAAGCAAGGTCTGTTTAGCCCTTTGTATCAGTTGGTCTTTCATTTTTTCACTTACCAAATGCTCCACCTTATCTTTAACATTATATTCTATGTAGGTTTCCGAGAATGCTGAATTTGGAAGAAGTCTTTTTGAGAGACTTTGTTCACTAGGGCATAAAAAGCACCTTCTTGACGTGCAGTACCGAATGCATCCTTCCATAAGCAAATTTCCAAATTCAAACTTCTACAGGAATAAAATTTCAGATGGCCCCAACGTCATCTGTAAAAGCTATGAGAAGCATTATCTACCAGGAGCCATGTATGGATCCTATTCATTTCTAAATATTGAACGTGGAAAAGAAGCTACAGATAAGAATGGAAAGAGATGGAAAAATATGATTCAGGTAGCCATGGTTTTGCATATTGTAAAAAACCTATTCAAAGGTATGTTTATTGCAACATACATATTATTTCACATACCTTTTAGCCTAAAAGTCACAATAGTTTATGTTTATCTCTAATGATTATGAAAGAAGAATTTTTGGTATGATGTAAATACACTCTTATAAAACTCCATATGTAAACATATTAAAAATGAATGTATACATTCTATTAATGTGCTTGAAAACACAAATCTGATATGGTTCTATGAGTATTAGAGGTTATTAGCAGTTGACCAAAAGTAAAGATTGGTCCTTTATATCAGTAATCTTCGTATTAATTATGAATCATTAAGCTAGTAATTCTTGTAACTATAGATTAGACATTCTCAGCAACTCATGCTTGAACATGTGCTTTTGAAGCACTTTTCTCTTGAAGGTTCAGGGAGGGAGCCAAATGGTAGCGGTAGGAGGGGTGAGAGATCTATCTTTTCGAGGGAAAGGAAGGTAAGCCCACCCAATTAATTAAAGATTAAGAAAAATAGCATCGAAATTTACAAGAGAGGAAGGAAGCATACCATTAAAAAGGAAAAATAGGGAGGATAGAGATCTAGGAGAACAAAGAGTGATAAAGGTCCCAGTCAGTAGTCAGATCACAATAGCACTTGAACACAGTTGCTCTCTTCGGGTGAGAACGTACCACAAGACAATATAGGATAGAAATTCTCCTTTTTTTCGTTTATTCATGTCCAGAGCTTATTAATACATTAACTTCAACCAACTATTCGGATATACAGCCGAAAATAGAGGTTCTAATACAACGGCTAAGAAAATAACAGAAATCAACTCTACTATAGAACAGAATAGAAAAATAGATGCCTAAAACTACTCCAACGACTAGCTGACGCAGTAAAGCCTCTCATAGCCGTTTGGAGTTGCTGCCTTGCTACTCCGGTTCCTACGTTCAAGCATGCATGGGCTCAACGTTCATGCCTAAGCATGCATGGGTTCAACTTTCACGCCTGCCCTGTTCTTACGGCTGATCCTCCTCCCCCATACTTGGGATTCAGCTTTGGTGCTCTCTCGGACCTACGTGGCTTATCAATACTCCCCCCACGAAGTGGAACCTTGTCCCCAAGGTTCATGTGTGGAAACTGTTGTAACAGCATCTCAGTTGCTTCCCAGGTAGCTTCCTCCGATGGTAAGTGCCTCCATTTCACCAAGCTCTCCTCAAGAAACTTACCTCCCTGCTTAACCCAGCGGTGATCAATGACAGTCTCGGGCTCGAGTAAGATTACTCCATCGTCTGTAACTGGCGGTAATTTAGTGCTGGTCTCTGTTGCATCTCCCACATACTTCTTCAATAAAGAAACATGAAACACTGGGTGTATGCGTGCTCCTTCAGGCAGGTGCAATTTGTAAGCAACGTTACCCACCTTCTGAAGAATTTGATAAGGACCAAAGAATCGGCTTGCCAATTTTTGGTGTGCCCTTTTAAAAGCAGTGCTTTGCCGATAAGGCTGCAGTTTGAGAAACACCATTTCGCCTTCTTCAAATGATACATCTCGCCTCTTCTTGTCAGCGGACTGTTTCATGCGATTTGCTGCCGTTTCCAAGTTGTGCTTGAGCTGTAGCAGAAGCTCATCTCGAGTTAAGAGGTCTTGTTCAACACCGTTAACTTGCGATGACCCATCACAATATTCTGGAATGGATGGAGGTGGTCGACCATAAAGAGCCTGGTATGGTGTCATTCCCGTCGACGCATGAAAGGTGGAATTGTACCAGAACTCTGCCCATGATAAAAATGAGTGCCATTTCCGTGGCCACTGATGGGTGAAGCTTCTCAAATACTGCTCAACACAGCGATTGACTACCTCCGTTTGACCATCAGATTGGGGATGGTAAGCCGAGCTCATCTTCAATTGTGAGCCGGACATTTTAAAAAATTCTTGCCAAAACTTGCTGATGAAGATGGGGTCGCGGTCGCTGATAATAGACTTAGGCATACCATGCAATTTAACTACTCCTTCAACAAATTTTTCAGCCACAGTTTTAGCTGTAAATGGATGAGATAATGAAATAAAATGCGCATACTTACTCAATCTGTCCACCACAACTAAAATGGTGTCCTTGCCTTGGGAAGCTGGCAATCCTTCAATAAAATCCAGAGTAATATCGTCCCACACCTGACATGGAATGGGCAGGGCTTGTAGCAGTCCCGCCGGTGCCAATGTCTCTATCTTTGTTCTCTGGCATGTCTCACACCTCTTCACGTAATCTTGGACAGCCTTGTGCATTGCAGGCCAATAGAACTGCGTGGCTAGTCTTTTGAAGGTCCTTAATACACCTGAGTGGCCTCCCATTTTTGTATCATGGGCCTCATATATCAGCTTGTTGCGAAGAGTGGGCTTGGAAGGAACAATGACCTTGCCTTTGAAGAGGGTTATCCCATTACGTTGAGTATATGGGCCTTCATGTTGGTCTTGAGCCAAACGGCCCACAGCATCCATATAAGCATCCCCTGTAGCAGCTTGTCTAATTTCTTCCCAAATATCAAACTTTGGCATGAACAAGTGATCAAGAGTAGGGCTGTCAGGTCGTCGAGAGAGCATCTGCGGCAGAATTCTCACGACCTGGGCGGTACTGAATTTCATAGTCGTAGCCCAATAATTTGGTGACCCATTTTTGTTGTTCCGGCGTTGCAATTTTTTGCTCCAATAAATATTTGAGACTTCGTTGATCCGTTTGAATAACAAATCTCCTCCCCAACAAATAAGGGCACCACACACGTATGGCCTCCACAATAGCAAGCATTTCTTTGGCGTAAGTTGACCACGATCTCTTTGAAACACCAAGAGCTCGACTCATAAAAGCGATTGGCTTGCCTTGTTGTTGAAGAACTGCACCAATGCCATCTCCGGAAGCATCGGTTTCAATGGTGAAAGCTTCATTAAAATTTGGCATGGCTAAGATAGGTGTGGTGGTCATGGCCTTCTTGAGTGTGAGAAATGCTCCTTCCGCTTCATCATTCCATCCAAATTGCCCCTTTTTGAGGAGATTCGTGAGGGGCCGAGCCAATACGCCATAGTTCCGGACAAATTTGCGGTAATAACCTGTCAAGCCTAAAAATCCACGTAACTCAGAAATATTAGTAGGCCGGGGCCAAGCTACCATGGCCGCAATTTTTGTGTCGTCGACCTTCACCCCTTGATGAGAGACAATAGGACCCAGATATTCCAGTTCTTGCTTGCCAAAAGCACACTTACTAGCCTTGATAAAGAACTGATGTTGCCTCAAAATTTTCAAGGTTTTTGTGACATGATCTAAATGCATTTCCCAAGTAGGGCTATAGATCAAAATGTCATCAAAAAAGACTAGTATGAACTTTCGTAGGTAGGGGCGAAAAATAGAATTCATAATAGCTTGGAATGTAGATGGGGCGTTACTCAATCCAAATGGCATGACTAAATATTCATAATGACCGTTATGTGTTCGAAAGGTAGTCTTATGAACATCAGAAGGGTGCACTCTTACCTGATGGTAACCGGCCCTTAGATCCAATTTGGTGAAGTAAGCCGCACCATATAATTCATCCAACATTTCCTCCACTGTAGGAATGGGAAATCGATCTTTGATGGTTACCGCATTGAGAGACCGATAGTCAGTGCAAAATCGCCAACTGCCATCCTTTTTCCTCACTAGCAATACAGGAGATAAGAAAGGACTGGTACTGGGCCTGATGAGCCCGGAATTCAGCATCTCTTGGACTTGTCTTTCTATTTCTGATTTTTGAAAATAGGCATATCGATAAGGTCGAACGTTTACCGGCTCGGTGCCTTCCTTGAGGGGAATACTGGTCAACTTCTCGTTTAGGTGGTAAATGTGTCGGCTCCTTAAAAATATCTGCATAATCTTCCAAGAGTTGGTGCATGCTTGGTGGTTGACTTTCTATTGGCCCATCCGTGGTTGATTGTAGGCAGACTGCGAACACCGAGTGACCTTGGCGAATTTCCTTTGAAATTTCCTTCAGTGAAGCAGCTTGGATAGGCTGGTCATGGAACCCTTGCAACTGTCGAGTCATGTTCTCCCATTGGAAATCCATGGTGAGATTTCGCCAATTGCACACCACGGATCCCAACATCTCTAACCATTGGACACCCAAAACAAGGTCTAATCCTGCTATGGGAAGCAAGTAAAGTGTAAGTGAGAAAGGAATACCCTGAAGAAGTACCTGTACCTTTTCAAATTTTCCTTAACACTGTAGCCTCTCCCCATTAGCTACCCGAACTGTAAATGTGTTGGTTGGGACCACTGGCAGTCGAAGCAGGTTAGCCATGCGGGTACTGACAAAATTGTGGGTTGACCCACTATCAATCAACACCACTACCTCAAATGGACCAATCTTTGCAGCTACGCGCATAGTTTTTGGTGCAAACCATCCAGTTAAGGCATGCAAAGTAATCTCCGGCTCAGCTTTTTTCCCTGGTTCTCCACCATCATCTTCCACGTCCACTCCCTCTGTCACCTCTTCGCATGTAATTCCGCCGGTGTTGGTTGGGCCTTCGAGGAGCAAGAGCTGCGGTCCTTGGCATTTGTGGCCGGCGGTGAACCTTTCATTGCAGTTGAAGCAGAGTCCTTGAGCTCTCCGTTTTTGCATCTCCTCCCATGATAGCCGTCGGATTGGAGCATTTGGTGTTGCTCGAGCTGTAGGTGGCAACGCCACTGGTACTCGGTTAATTGGTGGTGCTCGCAGAAATTTTCGTTGCCGTGACAACTGGTCTTCCTTCATACGAGCCAAACTGATTGCCTCCTTCAGAGATTGTGGCTTGAACATGCGAATTCCATCAGCAACTTCCGGCTTCAGTCCTCCCATAAATGTCCCGACTAAAGCCTTTTGAGTCCAACCCCGAACTCGGTTTCCCAACTTCTCAAACTCCCTCTGATAATCACGTAAAGATCCGACTTGCCTTATTCGTGACAAGGCTTCATCGAAATCCTCACATTCAGTTGGCCCAAATCTAGCCCATAACTCATCTTCAAATGTCTCCCATGTCATTACCCGACCTTCCTCCTTGTATGTCCGACGAACCCACTGCCACCATTGATTAGCTTCACCTTCAAGATGGAAGGAAGCTAAAGATACCTTCTGGTTGTCTGGCGTAGCCTGGAATTCAAAGAATTGGGCCACCCGATTGAACCACTCTGCTGGGTCCTCGCCTGAATATCTGGGAAACTCTAACTTCGCCATTTTTGATGAGAAAATCTGCCTTCCTCCATCAAGGACTTCACGGTTGGTGCGCGAAGAGCCTCCTCGGTCATGACCGTCATGGCTTGATGCTTCTCTGTTCGACAACATGACATCAGAGAGTCGGTCGATGGTCTCCTCGAGCTGTCGTAGCTTGTCCACCATCCCGAGCTCCATGCGCTGCATGCCATCTTGCACGCCACCTAGCCCAGCTTCTAAGCGTTCAATTCGTTCTTTGTTGGTTGCCATTGATAATCTAGCTCTGATACCAATTGATAAAGGTCCCAGTCAGTAGTCAGATCACAATAGCACTTGAACACAGTTGCTCTCTTCGGGTGAGAACGTACCACAAGACAATATAGGATAGAAATTCTCCTTTTTTTCGTTTATTCATGTCCAGAGCTTATTAATACATTAACTTCAACCAACTATTCGGATATACAGCCGAAAATAGAGGTTCTAATACAACGGCTAAGAAAATAACAGAAATCAACTCTACTGTAGAACAGAATAGAAAAATAGATGCCTAAAACTACTCCAACGACTAGCTGACGCAGTAAAGCCTCTCATAGCCGTTTGGAGTTGCTGCCTTGCTGCTCCGGTTCCTACGTTCAAGCATGCATGGGCTCAACGTTCATGCCTAAGCATGCATGGGTTCAACTTTCATGCCTGCCCTGTTCTTACGGCTGATCCTCCTCCCCCATACTTGGGATTCAGCTTTGGTGCTCTCTCGGACCTACGTGGCTTATCAAAGAGTGTATAGGAGGGCAGCTAACTCCTCCCAAGCAGACAAAACTAATTCACACACTAGAGCTATTAGGGCCAACCAATCTTCGAACAGGTGAAGGTACTTCACCAATTATAGGATAGAGTTAACTGAAGAGGATTTCTGCAGAGAAAAGAAATCCTTGAGTTTTCTTCTTTCTAGATGCATAAACAAATAGTAATAATCAATTGGTCCCTGTCACGCCCCAGTTCGGGCCCGCTACACGGCCGTGCTACTGCAAGCTACTGCTCATAATAACACGAAGCCTCGTTACTAATAATTCATAAACAAAAGTGTCATTTCATTCATGAAGTATTTCTCCAAAATGGAACAGTACAAAACCCTAAATTTTTTCATCCAAAATAAATTTTTCCACCCAAAAATCTTTACGCTCTCTGCTCCTATTACCCTACCTTTCTGAAAAAAAAACAATAGGGGATATATGAGCTATACAGCTCAATAAGTAACCATGTACTATCTTATTGAATCAAGCATAATAATTCATATGCCAATGCATCATTTAAAGAAGATAGCAGTTATAGCAA
Source organism: Phoenix dactylifera (assembly GCF_009389715.1). NCBI lineage: Eukaryota > Viridiplantae > Streptophyta > Magnoliopsida > Arecales > Arecaceae > Phoenix > Phoenix dactylifera. Next base: position 81,934 of record NW_024068287.1, read on the forward strand.
ACTAAATTTTTTCATACAATATATATTTAAATTAGTCGTAAAGCAATGTATGCTCCAGCCAGGCAAATTTACAAACATGATAATGCAAATGCTGCCATTTATCCATACTTTGTAAATCCCACTCTCAGGCGGATGTGCTGCTATGGTCACTATAATCTCGTGACAAGGCTATATTCGTAGCCGACGAGTTTTATAACTCGCTCATATTCGTTACCAACTTTAACCTGTTGGTAGAGGGCCATATTCATTGGATGCTAGCTCTAGGATGTCGACTGGCCTCTATTTTTGACGGCGGGCATAGCTATCTGAGAGTCCATAAATCATTATTCCTTTTCTTTCCCAAATCATAACCATCATAAATAGGCTGGAAAATGACAAATGACATCGTTGTGCATAAAATTCATGGTCATGCCTCATATATCATTTTCATGCAATATATCATAATCATAATTCATATCTAATCACATATTCATGAAGGAATGCTATTTAACCAAATTTATGAATCACATGCAATTATATGCTTGATCCTTATTTTGAGAAAATACATCATATCCAATACAATTTTATAATTTCATACTTAGAATTAAGTAGTGATCAGAAATCAATAAGATTCGTGCAGGGCTACTTACCTCAAATTGCTTTCCAAATTTCTTAAGTCCAGGTGACAAATCCTCAATCACCTAAATCAGTACCATAGGGATCACATTATTCCTTATTCATTATTAATTTTCTAGTTCATCATACTATGACTCACTTGCTTGGATCCCATCCAAGGATCTAGCCCAAATCCAATTTACCTAATTTGGAGCCTTTGGGCTCGGTTCAAAACCAGATTGGGTCCACATAGGTCAATTGGATTTTTAATTAAAGGATTGGGCCTGGTTCATGATTGGGTCTAGCCCTTTCCGATTAATTTGGTCTTCTGATTGGGTTATTAGGCTCAGTCCCAAGTCTAATTGGGTTTAATTTTGGTCCAGAGTCAATGTGGCTCATTTAGGCTTCAGTCAGGGTCAGCCCGAGACCAATTTGGTCTCCTATTTGTTAAATTGGGTTTGAATTGGGTCTGATTCATATTCAATTAGGTCTGTTGAGACCAACTCAGCTTAATTGGGTTCGGACCCAATTCAATTTGGCTTAATTTGGTTCGGATTTAGCCCAATTTATAGTTTGGGCTTATCCAGACTCAGCCCAATCTGATGGGGTTCGGGTTCAGTCAAATTTGGCTAAACCTACTCTTCTTTTATTTGGGCCTAACGGGTTCAGACCCGAACCCACAAGACGAAAGACAACCCTGCGAGGTCTTTTATTCCTTCTTTCTCCCTCTCTACTACTTTCTCCTCTCCTCCTTTGTGACAACCCAGGATCTCATCCAAAAAGGATAGCTGGAAGGTATTTTTTGAGTTTCTTAGTCCTGTATAAGCACCCAAAATCTTCTTGGCGAATAACTGATATGGAACTAGACACACACCCGCACGGATCCTCACATGCTCCCCCCACAAGGTGTCGACTGATCTTCATTTCTAGAGACGGTTATAGCTATCTGAGAGATCGTAAAATATTTTATATTTTTTTCATAAATTATACCATTATAAATAGGTTGGAAATGTTAAATGATTTCACAAAAATTAAAATATTCATGCCACATATATCATTTTCATGCAATTTTTCAAAATCATAATTCTACGTAAATTATTTACAATAAAGTATTCAATAAGGATGCTATTTGGCCAAAAACATGGAACATTTACAATTATATGCTTGATCCTTTTTTTTTTAAAGTGCAGGATCAATCATGTCAAATATAATTCATAATTTTATACCTAAAATTAATTTGTTATTTAAAATTAATAAGGTTTGTGCCAAGGTCACTTACCACTGTTCATCCAAGGATCACTAGATTCAATTGGGCAAATCCGCTGCACCTATCAAAACCATTTAAAAAGAATAAATTACTTGCTATTCACTATTTAAAATCTAAATATAAATTAAAAACCTCTAAGCAATCCGAAATGGACTTGAACAAGCTTCAAGTTCCGATTGGATAAATCAGACTAGGATCTACAAATTAGGTAGAGACTATAGTTGTACCAAGGATTGGACCTCTCTCTCAATTTTTCTTTTATTTATATATTTATTTGTTTAATTATTTTTTTTCTTCATCGCCCTTTCTCTTTTTCTTAGGCGGAGAGGGGTGACTGAACCCGCCCCACTAAGAAACAGGGTAGGGAAGGAAAGGGGCCTCTGGCCCAACGGCGGCCGCGGCCAAGGACCACAGCGCATAGTGGAGCGACCACCAGGTAAGTGGTCTTCCAGTAGCCCGCCCCACAGTGGGGAGGGGAGGAAGGGCCTTCGGCCCGACGGCGGCTTCAGCCGAGGACAGGCAACGACTGCGGCCGAGGAACCACCAGGTAATTAGTCTTCCCCCTTTCTTCTTCTACTTTTTATCTCGACGACCCTTTGCTAAATTTTGGCTATCGCCGGGTCGATCATGAGGAGGGGAGAGATCGGGGAGGAGATGGAGACTTACCTTGGCTCCAAAGAGGTGCTACGACCATGAATTCGGTGGCACAAGCGAGGGCATGGTGAAAACAAGTAGAGGAAGGAAGAAAGGAAGGGAGAAAGGAAGGGAAGGAGAGGAGAAGGGAGAGAGAGATGGAGGATGAAGAGCTCGGTGAGCCCAAGTAGACGTGGAGGGAAAGAAATAGAGAGAGGAGATCACAGATTTCGTGATCTCCTTGCGCTATTCTTCCAAAATTGGAGCTTGCCGGAAAGGAAAGAAGAGGGGTAGGGCTGCGACGATGTTGTGTGGCCCTGCCCTTCCTTGCGGTGAGGATCGCGGCCAGCTCCACCCAACTGTCCCATGCCCAAAATAGGATGTCACATTCTTTCCTCCTTAGAAAAATATCATCCTTGAAATTCACATATCTAAGTCTTAAAAAAGTTGCGGATGCCTCGCTCACATTTTATTCTCGACTTTCCAAGTTGTCTCTCTTTTTGAATAGTTGTTCCACTAAATCTTCACGTAGGGAATAGTGCGTCGGCTCCAAACTTGCTTCTTGCAATCAATGATACGTAAAGAAAACTTGTCATAAGTCAAATTTTCTTCAACTTGCAATGGCTTATACTCCACCACATGACTTGGATTTGGAATGTACTTCCTGAGTAAAGAAACATGGAAGACATTGTATACACTAGATAGTTCTGGCGGCTAAGCTAATTTGTAAACAACCTCTCCTACTCTATCTAGAATCTCAAAAGGGCCAATGTAGCGAGGACTCAGCTTACCATGTCTACCAAATCTCCTGATTGTTATAAATATGCCCTAGAAGCCAATGTGACTGACGCATATTTGTAATCTGAAGCATAAATTTGTAATTTGACTCTTATTGATTAATAAAATTGGGCAATTTGTTATTCATTCATGTTTATATGTGTCCATGAATCGTCCAAGAAATTAATAAGATGATAACACATTCTCAAGGAGTTGAGAATTTGAGGCATATGTCAGTAGGAATTAATTTCTAAATACTCCAGATCGATGGATCTATCACGAGGGCGGTGATCAATCCGCTGAGATTAGTGCACAGATCACTTAGTCAGATGGATGAGTCTCGAGTCCACAGTGTAGTGACACTGAAGTGATTGTGCAAGTAGTTGTTAGAGAACAAAGTACTGAACGTGACCAAAGAAAGTAGTCACATGGATGTCTATCCACTCATCAGTGATCCTATGTGATTTATGAGACAGTTTGATAAATTTCTGGCCAGATATTTTGAAAAAGGAGTTTTCTATATCTCGAACTGGAAGTCGAATAAATTTGACATATGACGGACGATAGGATTTGACGAGTTATAAATAACCTCCGTCCTGTCGGAATCCATGATAGAGGGACTATATCATACGCTAACTGCACCTAAAGGTTCAAACATTTCATTATGCTGGGTTGCCACCACATACTGCTAGGTGTCACTAGTGGATTGTGAGACTCGAAGGCATTCACTTGGTGATCAGTGAACCCTAAGAGTAAAACTAAAATTATTTCAGTCCACAGAAAGGAGTTTCAATGATATTGAGATGGAGATCTCAATATATCTCACTACCAGACAGAATAGAACCTATGGGGTCACACACATAGAGGATTTGATTAGTCAGACTATCATAATTGTGATTTAGAATCAAAATTGATGTCAATTATCAATATGATTGGTGATTGAATTAACCCACTAAATGTTAGTGAGTTAATGGAAGAAGAATTAAGTGAAATTGATTGCAATTGGATTGCAATTAGGCTAATTTGATGAACTAAATCAAATTAGGTTGGACCCAAATTGGATTGGGTTCATAGTTGGGTCAACCTTGATTAGATCAAGGATTAAATTAAATGCCTTAAGTCATGTTCACACTATGCGGATTTTAAAGTCCACATGTCATCGTAGGATGAAAATAGATTAGGTCGTGTTCACACCATGCGGACTCTAAAGTCCCCATGGCATTCCATGATGCATGGCGCCATACCGTCTCTCCTAATGTGATTAGGATTGGGTTTGGGTTCATCTTTATCTTTTAATCCATGGACACTTGTCATGCAACGGTTGCATGGCGCCATGGACATATGGATTGGACACTTGTGATGCAATGGTTGCATGAAGCTATGGACACTTGGCATTGATCCAATGGTGGGTGGTTATGAAGAGTTTATTTCTAGTCATAATAAACCTAGAAAAAACCCTAAGCCACCATCTATAAAAGGGGCATTGGAGGCATGTGAGATGCATGAATTGGAGCCTCCTCCATGTCTCGTCCCTCTCACTCTCCTCTTCCCACAGCAGAAAGGAGCCATACTTTCTTCCTCTTCCAAGGCGGCATTGGAAGGAAAGAAGAGAACCAAGGAGAGAAGCCCACGCCCAAGGAAAGAAGAGTTCTTTCCTCTTCCATGCCCAAAGCTTCTTCGTCCTCCACGGCAGCAAGAGGGCCTCTTCTTCCACGGTAGCAAGGCAAGGAAGATCCACAGTGAAAACTTCATCCTTTCTCTTCCTCCATCGCGAGTAAGTTTGAAGAAGAAAAAGTTCTTCTTCAAGGAGGTATGTTGTTGATATTTTTTTAATCTTTATGATAGTCATGAGAGGTCTTTGCAAGAAGCTAGCACTCCGGTAAGACCTGATCTCAGATAGTCGAGTCCTCGTGTGGATATCTGTAGAGGCCGAACACTTGTGCGGCTCAAACATGAACCTACAAAGATCATCTGACTGTGGTGTCTTTCCACCCGCACAAAGTTTGAAGATGGGATCTTCAAATCTTTGTTTCTAATTTTTGTTTCAGTTTTTATGATATTTGATCAACTTCCTTTAGATCCTAATCTCCTCTTCCTCAAGAGTTCTAAAGTTTTCTGGATTTGGATCCAGAAAATTTTTTGAACTATACGATCCGTGACACGTTCATACAATGAACGAAGTTCCATGCAAGATTCCGCTGTGATCGTCGCATCGCGCGGGGCGAAACTCAACACTGACACCTTTTGAGAGTGAAACCCTGGAATTCCATTTCTCTAATTTTCTTATCTACCCAACTCTTCTGTCTATCTTGAGCTGCTTGAGCCTCTCCTTGATCAATATAATTTTCTCTTTGGCATTTTGGACTAACTCAGGGTCCAATAACTTTTTTTCTTCAACATCATCCCAATGTAGAGGAGACCTGCACTTCCTTCCATAAAGGACTTCATAAAGTGCCATCTTGATGCTAGAAGATAGCTATTATTATAGGCAAATTCCACCAAAGCTACATAATCATCCCAGTGATCTCCAAGATCAATTGTACATGCCCTCAGTATATCTTCCAAGGTCTGAATCGTTCTCTTTGATTGGACATTAGTTTGAGGGTAAAAAGCAGTGCTGAGCTTCAATTTAGTTTGCATGACATCTTGAAAACTCCTCTAAAATCTAGACACGAAACGTGGATCCCGATCAGATACAATGCTTACCGGCACACCATGCAGGCGCACAATTTCATCAATATATATTTGTGCCACCTTATCAAGTGGAGGGCCAACTCTAAAGGATTAAAAGTGAGCTGACTTTGTAAAGTGATTGTTAATCGCCACATTGCATCATTTTTCTTAGCTATCTTTGGAAGCCCAATGACAATCCATGGTGATATGTATCCATTTCCAATCCAGTATCTCCAATGGCTCCAACAAACCTGTAGGTCTTTAATGTTCAGCTTTCACCTTCTCTTTTCATACCATTACACCAAAGTCCTCTCTCAAATCTCTATACGTCTTTGTGCTACTAGGATGAATAGAGAAGATTAGTGAGCTTCCTCCATAATTTCTCTTCAAGTCAATATCTCTTGGTGCACACAATCTATTCCCAAATCGCAAAGTACCATCTTGGTGAATTCTGAGTTCGGGTTGCAACCCCTTTTCTACATCTTCCATGAGCTGACACAAATGAGCATCTTTCTATTGGGCAGTCTTTATTTTTTCTATCAAGGTTGGTTGCACCATTAAACTAGCCATTTATCTGTAGCCCCTGTGGACTAGTTGGCATTGCAACAAGGCCCCATTTAGGTTGACCATGTGCTGTTACTGGTGTTTGACTGAATTTGGTATTTATGATTGGGTTTAAATGGATTTCGACCCATAACCTATATGGCCAGTATGGTGTTAACTTAATTTTAGTGATTGGGACTAGGAAACATTCTTTGAGCAAGCCATATTGAGATCCCATAGGTCAATACACATTATTTGCTGACTATTTTTCTTTCTTACTGACACAATATTGGAGATTATGCATCAAATGATTTCAAAATTAGCATTGATGACATGCGTGTAGGAACGAGTTAGTGAAATATCCTGTTTTGGCCATGACAACATTGTGAATAAGAGGAATTGAAGGTACTAATAGAGGTGAGGTCGCTAAGGCTTAAATGGAGGAGGTATGTGACAATCTGTATGGGCATATATTTGGTCGTATATTGCCTATGTACAAAGTAGATCTTGGATAGTTATACAGAGCCAAGAAATCAAAATAACACCTTCTAGCTAGCCTTTTTGGATGAGGTTCTGGATTGTTACACTAAGACAATCATAAAGTTGACTTCACTTGACCAAATTAAAATCACCACTTGATTGTCATAGAAAAGCATGATGTTTTTTTATTGAGTCATTTTCGTCATAATAGACAAGGTCAGATTTGGCTGAACATTCACGTCCTATAAGAGCTTTAGTCATATTGAAAACTCACTAGCCTTGAAAGGTAACGGGACTGAGCCACAACAAAATGTTTCCAACCATGCATGATAGGTATATCGCTACCACATATTGCACAACAGTCTCGGGGGAAGCTACTTGCCAACTATAATTAATACTTTCTCTAAAAAACACTCAACTTTATTGTTATTCTATTTCTCTTTATTATCTCTTTATAGAATGTGTTTTTTTGGGGGGAGGGGAGGGGATGGAGGCTTGGGCAGAGAGAGGAGAAAGACAATGGTAGTCTATCCATCAATTCAAGAATAAAAAATTTTCAAACAAATAATCCTAATCACTTCCTTGATTGATTATAACTACTATCCGCCAAGTACTCCTTTCACCTAATAATCGTACAATACACTTCCTATTGATCGGTGAAATTGTAACATCCAAAACAGATTTTTTTACTTGAATTAGCCACACATATTGCGTACGATGAATCTCTTCCATCCATTAATGATATCTAATTCTTCAATTGGTTACTTCGAAAACAAGAGGTGAGCCCTAGGACATTGATAAGGCTGCTCCATTGTGACTTGAAAGTCACAAGTTAGGAAACAATCTCTCCGCACATGGGGGAGCATATATCTGACGTTTTGCAGACCCTTTAATAGTGAAAACCTCAAGCACTAGGCTTTCCATTTTTTATTATTTGAAAAACAATTTATATTGGGCATAAAATTATTAATATTCAACCCATAACAAATACTTCCTCCACTTGAATCAATCACATGCATTGCCTGTGCCTACTCCTAGTAACCAAATACTTAAACTCAAGGTTGAATGTAACATTGATGCATCCTAGTCTTGACTAGCACTTGCAAGTTTTGTGACTTTTATAACAATGTTAGCAATTTGATCCTACAACTAGTGTTGCATGGACACGGACACAAAAAATAGATTCGGACTGATATCCAAGTGTCTGACTCGGTAAGAGGGAGAAAAGGAGATATAGGGATACATAGGATACATTATACTTTGAACTAGGTTACATATTTATACCCTTTTTTTTTGTTGAAAACGGGCATTTCATACAACACGGGTACAAATACACCCAATAGAGTCAGAAAACAAAAGGCCCCGAAGTGCTCCGAGCTGCTAACTCTCCCCAGACCATAAGGTACCTCCCGAGTGACTCGCAACATATGCCGCCACCCAATCGGCTGCCCCATTGGCCTCACGATATACATGCATGGCCTGGAACGTAACCTCCCTCGCCATATCCCAATGTCACGGAGCAGAGGATGAACTCTCCCATAGCTGCACGAGCCCTTTCGGACCCAGCTGATCACAGTAGCAAAATCTCCCTCTAGCAGGACTAAACTCGCCTGAAGCACTCGCCGCACATAACACATACCCATCCAGGCCGCCCGCAGCTCTGCCCCAGGAACCGAGGTGTCAAAAATCTGACAGCCCCCTGCCACCACCACACCATAGCTCGGCCCTCTGATAACGAATCCAGCCCCTCCTCTCCTACCTCCATCCAAGACTGAGCCATCAAAATTGACCTTGAGGAAACTCGAGGGTGGGGGCTCCCAGGTAAAAAATACCCTATGTGGAGCTGCCGAAGCAGTATGGGGGCCCCAGATGTTCCGAGCTGTCAAAGGTCTATGGACTAAATCTACATGTATAATCTCTGCTGCCTGAGCTCTAGCCCGCTCCATCACGAACCACGGTGACGGGCTACCCTCGCCAAATACACTGGCGTTCCTGGCCAGCCATATCTGATAAGCTGTACAAGATGCCCGAATAGCCATGCCGCGCATCTGAGGAATGCCAGCCCATCGCTGAACCATCTTCAAAAAACAGTCCCTCCGGCTCCAAGCATCCTCTGGAATCCTAGTCAGCCTCCAAGCATCCCGCGCCCGATCGCACTGGAAGAGCACATGATCCACCGACTCGTTCACCCCACAATCCGGGCATAGAGGGGGGAGGCTCACTCCTCGTCTGCTCAGCACTGAACACATCGGCAAACACTCCCAAGCCACCTTCCAGAGGAAGAGAGCAGCCCTCTGGTATAGCCCAACCCTCCACTCCCAGCCACAGTCTAAGCCCGGCACTGACTCCCGCTGAATAACTCGGGAAACATCACCGACACCAACACTCGCTCTGCAAGTAGTGCTCCAAACCCTGACATCCGGACCTGCAGAACCCGAAATGGGAAGTGCCCGAACCCGCTCTGCCAAATGCTCTCCAAACAGCTGGTCTAGTCTGTCACCATCCCACTCCGCTGCCCCCGGCCTGAGAAGGTCAGAAATCCGGAGTCCCTCTGCCCCCGAACCACTAAACATCGTCGGCCATAGTCTCAATGGGAGCGCATCCACCCACGAGTCCTCAGTCACATCAATACTCCGTCCATCGCCAATCAACCATCTAGAATGAGCCAAGGCCATCGGCAAGTACCTTCCAATCTCTCGCCACATAAAGGAACATCTGCGGCCCCCTACCGCCTGTGCAGTGAATCCCGCACGACCGTATCTAGCTGTCATGATCTGGCTCCAAAAACCATGCGGCTCCAAAACAACCTGCACTACCCATCGTGTCAGTAGAGCCTCGCGCCACGCCTGGTGTGACTGCACCCCTAAGCCACCCTCCCGCAGAGACAAGCATACTCTCTCCCAGGCCATCAGATGTACTCCGCGACCTCCCCCACGAGCGCCCCACAGGAACCTCCTCATGAGCCTCTCAATCCCCTTCAGTACCGTCTTCGGCACAACAGTGTGCCATCAGATAAATAGGCATAGAACATAGAACTGACCTGATCAGCGTCAATCTGCCCATCATAGAGAGTGAGGATGCTCTCCAACCCTCGAGTCTGGTCCGCACCCTCTCCACCAAGGTAGAGCACTCCGCCACCCGCAACCTCCTCCCTGTAAGGGGGACCCCCAGGTAAACCAAGGCCCCCTCCTCCTGCATCCCCAGAATCGCCCTAACCTCCCGTCGCACCCTCCGCTCCGTGCTCGGACTGAAATGTATGGCTGATTTTTGGAGATTGACTCTCTGCCCAAACATCTCACAGTACTCTGTCAAAACCCTCCGAAGGGCTCTCGCCCTGGTGAGCAAGAGGCAGTCATCTGCAAACATTAGATGAGAAATGGGAGCGCCGGGGGCTGGACTATAGGCGACCAACTTCCGGTTCCCACAAGCAGCATGCAAGGCACGAGAGAGTACATCAGAACAAATAATAAATAGATACGGGGATAGAGGACATCCCTGACGAAGACCCATAGTAGCTTGAAAGAACGGCGATGGCGTGCCATTGATCAAAATGGAAAAACTGGGCCTCTGCACACATCCCAAAATCCAGTCAATCCAAATCTAGTGGAACCCGAAGCTCTCCAGCGCCCGCCGAAGAAAATCCCACCGTATCCGGTCGTAGGCACGCTCCATGTCCAACTTCACTGCCATCAAGCATCGCCTCCTCGAGGCGCGCACTAGGTTCCCCATCATCTCCTGAGCTAGCAAAATGTTATCAGAAATACTCCTCCCTCCCACAAAAGCTTTCTGCTCCTGGCTAATGATCCTCGGTAGCATATCTTTCATCCTCCACACCATGATCCTCGCGACCACCTTGTACATGGTAGTGCATAAACTAATGGGTCTATAATGACTCGGCTCTGAAGCATCCAGACGCTTCGGTATCAATGTTATAAAAGTGGCCTTCCACTCATCCAACATCACCGACCGACTAAAATAAAGCTGTACTGCCTCCACCACTCCCCTCTAAATGATGTACCAATACCTCCGAAAGAAGAAGGGTGGGAATCCGTCCGGCCCTTTGGAGCCTTATCCTCAACAAGACTCCATACCGCCTCCTTTACCTCCATCTCTGACACGGGCCGAATCAAAGCTACATTTTCTGTCTCCTCAATACTAGCCCCCGACCTGGGGAGCTGACCTGTAACATGTGATCCATCATCCTCCATCCACCTCGATCTGAAGAACTCCACTAACACCTGTCTCACTGCAGCATCCTCCTCCACCCACTGACCTGCCCCAACCCGCAAGGAGCGAATCATGTTCCTCTGCCTTCTAATGACTGTCGATCGGTGGAAGAAGTTGGTGTTCCAGTCACCATCCTTAACCCACTGTACTCTGGATTTCTGTCTCCAAAAGATCTCCTGCTGGCGAAGCAAAGAATGATGGATAGCTAGAGATCGCCGTAAGTCCGCTATATCTGCCACCGTAAGCTCCTCTCTCCGATCCTCCCGCCCTTGGAAATCCACTATCTGGGCCTCCACCGCCTCTAATCTCCGAAAAACATTGCCAACGACCTCATGGTTCCATCGACGAAGGCGCCGCTTGGTAAGCTCCAGCCGACGCGACACCCTCTGCATAGCATCATCCCGTACTGGCATACCCCAAGCCTCCCTGACCACATCCCAAGACTGGGGGTATGACAACCATAGCTTCTCGAAGCGGAAAGGGCTACGATGTGTGGACCGACACTGTGGAGATCAAAAGAGGGCAATGATTAGATGCAATCCGGGCTAGATGACTAACCTGATAAGATGGAAAACGCTGAACCCAGTCTAGAGAAGCAAGTGCCCTATCAATCCGCTCCCACACTCTAGCCTGCCCAAGCTGATTGTTGCACCAGGTGAATCGAGATCCAGAGAAGCCGAGGTCCACCAGTCCATTCCTCTCCAAAACCTTTCGAAACTCTCTTCTGTCCACAGACTCTGAGTAGGCTCTACCTCCTCTCTTCTCACTGGGGCTTAAGATGCAGTTAAAATCACCTACCACCATAGTCAACACTCCCTGGGTCAACAGACTCGTCAGCTCGTCCCAAAGTACTCTCCTAGTCCGGTAGTCAGTGCTGGCATAAACTCCACATAAAACCCAAGGAGGATTATGTGGTTCCAAAATTACCATCACAACCTGCTGAGAACAATTGCAGATGATATCCACAGAAGCTATCCCCCGCCTCCATAACACTAGGATGCCCCCAGACAAGCCCCGAGACTCAACTGCATGCGATTCCCAATCAACTGCCAAGCGTTGCTGCACCCGACGCAACCCATCTCCCGATACTCGGGTTTCACAAAGAAAACAGATATCCGGGCCATGAAGCTGAATCAATCTCTTAAATGACGACAAGGACGGCTTGGCTGCCCCCCTACAATTCCAAGCGAGTATCTTCATTCAAACATTAAGAAGAATTTTGGCCCACTCTCACTGGGCTAATCACTGCGGGTACAGAGATCACTCCTTTCCCTGATGCCGAAACATCCCCCTGGATCGCAGCTCTCAACAGATCCACCACCTTTCCATGCTCCAAGATCGAAGAAGAAGATCCCTGTCCCGAACCAGACGACAGGCCCCTCCTTACCACAGTCCCTGAAGGCGATGGCAGCCGCATCAACCCTTGGATGGAGCCTCTTGGCGCCTCAGGGTGCCCCATCTCCTTCCTTCCCTTCCCTATTAATTTAGAAGGGGGAAACAGATCCTTTGAAGAACCCCCAGTCGAACTCACCTCAGGGCGCCGAGCCGGGATCTCGTCCGTCTTCCCGGCCATCGCCGCCTTCCAGTCCCCCGGGACCCTCCTACCGCCTTTGACCGATGCCGGCCGCGAAGATGGTACCCTCTCCGCCGCTCGCATCCCGCTCGGCACAGGGACCTTCTTCGCCACTGCTCCACCAGTCGCAGCACCCGCCGGCAGCGGTCGAGAAGGGGGTCTCACCGGGGGCAGGGAGGCGCTCCGGAAGTGCCTCCTCCCTTCCCCCTTCTGGCGAGTCGTCAGGTCTTCGAAGGAGGAAGATGAAGACGATCTGAGGAGGTTCGACTCACTCGCCACTCACCCGCCCCGGAGCTCCGAGTTGCTCTAGCCGGGCCCCTAACCCGCTTCATCGGGCTTGGGCCCTGGCCCAAGGACAGCCCGATTGCAGCAGCCTGGTCCGATTCCAACAGGCCCATCCCGCCTTGGGCCGCAAGGCTTGGCATTAGCCCAATCGATCCAGCCCGTCCCGACTCCGCTCGGCCCGGCTCACCTACCGTCCCAACGTGCTCCAAGGTTGAATCGGCACCCGCACCGAGTTGAGTTGCCTCGGTCTCATTTGCCACCAAGTCGCCCACCACCCCCTTCTCCGGCGACCGCCGCCTGGCCACCTTGGTAGGCTTTTGCCACCCATCGGTGTCCACGGGCGACTTCGGAGAGATCGGCATCGCGTGGGGGGGCTCGGCTTGGCCTCTGCGGACTGACGAATCTGAGTTGGGGCAGCAACCGCGCGCGCAGGCATTGGCACTCTGTGCGTGGCAAGCCATGGGCCAAAAGCTCGGCCGCATGTCCCGTCCATCGCTGGTTTCGCCTGGCCGCCGGAGTCATGATCGGGTTTTTCTTCCACAGTCGCTTTGGCCCCGGACCCCCCACTCCCGGTAGCCGACTCCGGGGTAGCAGACCGGCACCCATTCCCTCCAAAGCTTCCCTTCCTTCCCCCTGATAAACACCCCCGGCCGCACCGGTAAGCTGGCATTCACCTCCACCTTGACCCTCGCATACCCCATACGACGGCGATCCTCCGTGAAACCGTCAGCTTCGATTGGGACGCCGGCCTCTGTAGCAATCTTCCAGATGGATTCCTTACGCCAGTACTCGAGTGGCAACCCTGAGAGGCGAAGCCAAACCACCACCCTATTGACCTCCTTCCTTCCGGGAACAAAATCCGGTTGCCACCTCTCCACCGCCAATAACTGTCCAGCGATAATCCACGGACCTCTTACCAGCATCGCCTCCCTGTCCTCCACATTTCGGAAGCGTAGAGCGAAGTACCCGGAGGCCATAGGGAAAGCTTCGACCTCGTACTCCAACTTCCCTCGTGCTTTCATCTCCCGGGCAGCCCACTCCGCCGGAACTCGCCGCCCCAAACTCCTCGCAATCACCGCCGTGGAGCTCCAGGCCTCCCTCTCCATTTCCACCCACTCCGGCGTCAACTCCAGTACCTTCGGGAACCTCCTCTGGACCTCCTCTAACTCTTCAGCTAGGATCTCATGGGTGGTCCACATTGATGGTCGGGCCGAGCCCCTAGCCACCTCCGACCAGGACCGCGAGGATCCAGCCTTCCTAGGTCCCTGCCGCTTCCCAACACCCTTAGGGGTCTTCGTTCCCTCCGTCTCCTTCCCCTTTCCTTTTCCCCCCCTGACGTCCATAGTCCACCCCTCCTAGCTGTTTGGGGAAATGCCACAACCACCCACACAACTATTGGCGCACCTGCTCACACCCACCCTATTCCACCCCTTCCAGCTTCACAGTGTTCGGTGAAATGTTTCACCGAAGCACGAAAAATAATGCACCTTCCAAACCAAAGAAAACGTGGACCCACCCCCCCTCGCTCCCACCAGGCGTTTGGGAAAAAACCCCACCCGCCGCACGAAGTTTGGAGCGCCTAGGCGCGCATCCCAAGCCACTCCCTCTCTCCTCTCCTTCCCACTGCAACTTGGTCGCAACGTCTTTAATTTGAACATAATAATAAATATTAAAAAGATACTGTTTGTTGAGGTCTTTCATATATGTTTCTCATTAAACTTCCCAAATAACTTAGGGGCACAAGAAAAATGATATTTTACAAATTTATTTCAATACTTACATCCTGAGCCAAGCAATGACCACCCGCTTCTAACATGAAAATGGAGGGTCAAATTTATTGTTGGAAGACTTCAACTTTCAACTAATTTTTAAAAGAGGCAACTGTAGAGCTTCATAAGTATCCATCATTTCCGGCTCCAGTGCCTGTCCGACACCGATCCTTGGAGTTGGATGCGAGTCCTGGCAAGACAACCTACAGCTAACATGATGAGAAACTTAAGTGTAGGCTTTCCATGGATAAGAAGTAGCTCACTAGATTTCTTGTGATAGATAGAATGCCATTTTTAAATCATGAAAATTCCAGAGTTCCTTAGAAATTATTAGTTAATTAGTTTTCTAAGTACTACATCATTGTTGGAGTATACTCTGTCTTCTTTATGGCTCTATATTGTTCCACAGCCATGCCTTGCTTTGCACATCATCATAAACAAATCTACACTATTGTAATCAAAAATCAATAATCTGATAAGAATTTTGTTGCTCCTCCTTGCCCTTGCCCTTAAAAACCCCATGCAATCATTAGATCATTGTTAACAAATTCGTATTTTTTCCCGTGGAGCTTATAGTTCATAAATCATTCTCATTTGTTATACTTGATAACTGTCTTCTCCAAATTTTCCCTATCCATGAGCTTTCATGAGATGTCAATTTGTCTTGTCACCACTTGAGCTTTTTTACCATAACTATTAATAATGGAAACAATCAAAAGCTAGTAAGAATGATTTCACTAAATATGGCTGTTTGGAGTCAATTTCACGAAAATATACTTCTAGTTTTAGTTATGCACTTTCACTCTTTCTCTTTAACAGTGCTGATTCTGGTGCCAAGCCCTGAGAATATAGTGGATGGTTTAATGTTACGTTGACAGGAAGAGCGTGCCAAATTAAAAAATGGTTCTAAATTCTTTTTCATACACCTAAATAAGAATGCTAAGCAAATGAGGATTCAGAAAGGGGAATTCAAATAGGGGGGCAAGGCTCAGTGGCTATAGTTATGGTCGCTTCTCTTATTTCCTAGACATTTTCTAGACAGTTAATGCAGAGGAGCATGATAATTAAAAAATGAAGTAAATTTACAAGGTAGTCAAAAGAGATAGTTTGGTGACGAGAAAAGGTGTGATCCAATAATGCCAATTGGTCATAAATGATGTCTTGATACCATTTGACAAAAGAAGCAAGTTTTAGAATGCCACATAATGAATTACTAACAGAGATCATTCATCAAATTTCTAATACAAAGTAATATCTGGTCCTTGCCTCTCTCCTGTTACTACTTAACGAAAACTTCAGCATGGAGACAAACAAAAAGCAATCATATACAGGCCATAGAGTTTATAGGGCTAAAACATTGATGCTGCTTTAATAAAAGCATAAATTGTATAAATATCATACATTTGACTTACCTTGAATTTTCTTTATCTTGTTGAACCAGTTTTCAACAGTTTTTATACTTTTTTCCCAAACCTTCTATGTTCAGACGTACAATTTATTGCTTTTATTTGTTATTTTAAGGTTATAATTTTTTTTTTACTTTTGTTGAATTTGTTGCAGCTTCTCTTACTTCTGGTCAGAAAATTAGTGTTGGTGTCGTATCACCATACAAAGCGCAAGTAGTTGCAATTGAAGAAAAACTAAGAAACACATATGATATGTACGAAGACTTCCATGTGAAGGTTAAGACTATTGATGGGTTTCAAGGTGGTGAAGAAGATGTTATAATTATTTCTACAGTAAGGACCAATACAGGAGGTTCTGTGGGCTTCTTGTCTAACTTTCAGCGGACAAACGTGGCTCTTACAAGGGCCAAGTATGTTAATTTTCCCTTCAAATCAGACTTCAATGTTGTTTAGTTCCACTCAGTTCATTTTAGAACATTTATTTAAGTTGATCATCTAATATGCAACTGTTGCATTTCCATGGCAGACACTGTTTATGGATTCTAGGAAATGGCCCAACTCTAACTAACAGTGAGTCAATTTGGGGAAAGTTAGTGCTCGATGCAAAAAAAAGAGGGTGTTTCTTCAATGCTATGGATGACAGAGGCTTGGCTGATGCAATAACAAATGCTTGTGTAGAGCTCGATGATGTTGATGACTTGCTCAATATGGATTCTCTGCATATCAGCAAGCCAAAGTTCCAGGTATGCTAGTTTTAGCAGCCAAAATCTTTTTGCTATCTCACTAGTAGCATTAAACTATGATACATGTTTTTATATATGATCTTGTTCATGACTTGATACTTATGTAGGGTTACAAGTATCATTTTCTTGTTTTCATTAAGGAAGTGCAAACTTCTTTTTTGCTTTCAATAAGAAAAAGATTTTTGATTTAGAAAAATGGACAAGGTGAAAGGTTAGAAGAAAAATCTGATTTACAGTCATCTTTTCTGAATCGATTCAAAAAGTAACTAGCTGACCATACAATTATATGCCTAATAAAGAACCCTAAAGTTATCTCCCTTGAGAACGATCTACTTTTACGCACTCCATCAACATGTTAGAAAAACAAAAGAAATAATATTTGCAAAAAAGGATATATTATAAAGTATTTTAGGCAACAACAATGTTAGAGGCGAAACTAAATTAGGAAGCTACCTTGCACCATATAGAATTATGCAAAAAGAGGGTCTCTAAATCAAAGTATAGGATTAGGGAAGGATACGAGTTGGACTTTGGATTTGAAAGGGTTAGAGAGATCGAGTCAAGGATGTTAGGCCAAGTTATCATCTGCTTGATAAGGGTCCAAGGGCTCTAATCACACTATGTTACATCGAACTCAGGTGGGTGTATTAGGTGTGGATGCTCGTGCATTTCTAAGTGTTAGATCTTTCTAATACACAGTAATATCTCCTTATAGATCCCTGCTCAAGTCCAAATGTGTGTACTTAAGGCTAAACAAAGGGTCCAGTCAAATCTCAGGTTGAATACAGAAGAAAAAAAAGAAGAGACATTAATTAGAAAAATTTTAGGAAAGGACCAGTGGAAAGTGTGCATATTTTACCACTGATAATTGCATCTATAAGATGTAGCTATTGGTTACTGATGCTGTAATACATGCAGAAAAAAAGAAAAAGAGAGAGAACTATAGAACAGAAGGACAAATTGGAATAATGGAAGAAAACAATTAGGAGGAAAGAGGATAGAATCTAAGATATATTTTACTTTAACACACAATTCTATGGAATTTCCTTAGGCCCAAGCTATGCCGCACTGAGCCGAACCACCCAGTTCACCTCGTATCAAACCGAACCAGTAGGGAGCTGGATCGGTTCGGCCCTAAATTTTGAAATCCTCTTTGAACTGCCCACCAGTTCGAAATTCTCGTTTGGCACCAGTTCGGGCCCCCTCATCTCTTTAAAAGGCTTGAATTACAGTCTATTGAATCGGGGTGAACCACAGTCTATTGAATCGGGGTGAACCGTCTGGTTCACCCCATATCGAACCGGTAGCCAACCGGCACGGATCCCATTACGGGTTTGACAAACCTTGCTTAGGCTAGGTTCAGCCTTGCTGTATCTCTCTCTCTACTTGTTCTATCTTCTGTTAACTATATATATCTATATTATGATCTGAGTTTCTCTTAGAGGAACATTACAGACCAATACCAACTGACAAGTTTTTGAACAAACTTGTTGGTTCAGACCTATACCTCATCTAAGACCTAAAATAGAAAAATTATAACACCTGATGGGGGGCGGAATGGATCGTCCAACCCATAACAAAAGGGCCACCCAATTCCGGCCCAACAGACACCAACTCCGACCAGACATGTCCTCGGTCCGGCCCAGAATCAGCTCGATCTTGGACTTCGCCGAAAGCTCCACCAACCTTGGATACTCGCCGAAAGCCCCGGCCAAGCTCGGGGCGCCCTCCTTATTCGCCGACGTGCCCCGGCCAAGTTTGGGGCGCCCTCCTTATTCGCCAACACGCCCCGACCAAACCTAGGGCACCCTCTCTAACACGCCCTGACCCCTGAGCTCAGGGCACTTCGTCGGGCACACCTCGGCACCCGTCAAGCCGACCTCGTCAAATGCATGATGCGACCTCTCAACAAGTTCGGCCTTACTGATGGCCGCGCCCATGTGCATGCCCACGCCCTCCTACGTGGCCGTACATCGCGATGCCATTACGCCACGCTTTGCTAGCTGGCCCACGGCGGTCCAAAGACAGCGCCATGCTACTCAGGCCATACCTTGCTACGACTGACAACGCCTTACCATTCCCGAGAACGGACTCTACCACGCGCCACAAGCAAGCTCTAGCTGCGCACCACTCCCCCTTATGATAGGAACGGGCCATACCTCCACTACCTGAGTATCTCTACCGGGACTATAAAAACCTCCGACAGATAATATTGAGGAAAATTTTTGGTTGGACCTATTAAGCTTCACTCTAACTTGATCGTCGGAGGGCCCTCACCGAAAACACCGGTGAGGCTTTGTGTAGGTACACCGTTGACTGCGGGAGGTGGCTCTCCTCGACTTCCTCCGCGCTTCGGCAGCTCACCCTACTCTGGCGTGGTCACACTCGGGCCAAATTTGAATCACAATATTTTTGGCGCTAGAGGAAGGGACTGAGTCGTGATCATGAGGCTAAGAAGTCCTGGAGCTCCGAATGCGTCAATTAGCTGGGTCTCACCACCCGGCCACTCTCTTCAAAATTCACCCCTTGCAGCGCCCGCACCAGCGGACCGGACTCCGCATGTCCAGCCGGAGCAGTTTCATCTACTCGCTCAGCAAGTTTAAACTCTTACTGCGGCTGTTCAAAGCCTTCAGCTGGTAGGAGCCTCATCCTTTGTCGAGCTCGACAGGAAAATAGAGGAAGTGGGGCGGCGAGTCCAGATGCTTTAGAGTCAAGCTATGGAGTGCCATAAGGGGCACCGTCGGTTGAGGAGCAGATCTCCCCGGAGGTCTGGTAGGTACGCTCCCTTTGGTTTTGCGGATTACACTCCCCTCACGTCCTCCCGGACAGAGATCCTCATGAAAATTGAGGGTCATAGCTACCTCCGACCCCCACCGAAAATGCGACCGTTAGGGTTGCGGAAGCGCTCAGACAGATACTGCCGCTTCCACAGAGACCGCGGTCATGACATGGAGGACTGTTACCAGTTCCGTGATAAGATTGAAGCGATTGTCCAAAAAGGCCTGCTGAGTCAATTTGTCTGTGGCCAAGCTGATAGAATGGAGCTCGACGGACAGAGCCCGGAGCCGTCCAACGGGCCCGACGACAATTGCCCGGTGCGGGCACCCTCAATACTGCCCATCCACATCCCACACGTTAGTTGCATTTGACTTTTGGGGGTAGGGACGAGGCTGCGCCCCCGTTAGTTCAGGTCCGACAACCCAGGATGTAAGCTATAACCCCCGAACGGGACCTTAGCCCCTCCAGGTCAGAGTTTTTAAATTTCAGAATGTCTCAATTAATAAAGTCTCCAAAGCGTCTCCGAAGCTCCCTAATGGGCTCGACACGCTCCGGTTGCCCTTGCGGCACAAGCGATATATTGATGCATCAACAAAGTCGTCCCTCGAGCCTAGCTCGGGACGCCTTGCAGCATCGATCGAGAGCCAAGAGGCCTCGCAACTGCAGGATCTATTGACAAAATCGTCCCTCGAGACCGGCTCGGGATGCCCTGCAGCATCGATCGAGAGCCAACGTGACTGCAGGATCTATCGACAAAGTCATCCCTCGAGCTCGGCTCGGAACGCCCTGCAGTATCGATCGAGAGCCAAAAGGCCTCGCGACTGCAGGATTTATCGACAAAGTCGTCCCTCGAGCTCGGCTTGGGACGCCCTGCAGCATCAAAGACCTCGCCACTGCAGGGTCTATCGACAAAGTCATCTGTCTCTATATAAGTACGCCCCTGATCTGAGTAGGGGGACGCCCTGCGGCGTCAATGGAGAGCCGTTGAAGAACACCCCTGTCCACAGTATTCTATAAATACGCTCCTAATCTGAGTAGGAGGATGCTCTGCGGCGTCAACGGAGAGCCGTTGAAGAGCACCCCTGTCCGCAGTATTCTATAAGTGCGCCCCTAATCTGAGTCGACGTCAACGGGAAGCCGTTGAAGAGCACCCTCGTTCGCAGTATTCTATAAATGTGCCCCTGATCTGAGTGGGGGAACGCCCTGCGGCGTCAACGGAGAGCCATTAAAAAGCACCCCCGTCCGCAGTATTCTATAAGTGCGCTCCTGATCTGAGTAGGGGGATGACCTGCGGCGTCAATAGGGAGCTGTTGAAGAGCACCCTCGTCCGCAGTATTTCCGAACTGGGATCAACCCTCAGGCAGAATTCTATTCTCGAGCTGGTGGCAACCCTCAAGCGGATTTCTATTCTCGAGCAGATCTCGAGCTATTTCCGAGCTAGAATCAACCCACCGGCGGAATTCTATTCTCGAGCTGGTGGCAATCCTCGAGCGGATTTCTACTCTCGAGCAGGTCTTGAGCTATTTCCGAGCTAGAATCCACCCTCGGGCAGAATTCTATTCTCGAGCTGGTGGCAACCCTCGAGCAGGTCTCGAGCTATTCTCGAGCTGGAATCAATCCTCGGGCAGAATTCTATTCTCAAGCTGGTGGCAACCCTCGAGTGAATTTCTACTCTCGAGCAGATCTCGAGCTATTTCCGAGCCAGAATCAACCCTCCGGCGGAATTCTATTCTCAAGCTGGTGGCAACCCTCGAGCGGATTTTTACTCTCGAGCAGCTCTCGAGCTATTTTCAAGCTGGAATCAACCCTCAGGTGGAATTCTATTCTCGAGCTGGTGACAACCTCGAGCAGATTTCTACTCTCGAGCAGGTCTCGAGCTATTCCCGAGCTAGAATCAATCCTCGAGCGAAATTCTATTCTCGAGCTGGTGGCAAACCTCGAGCGAATTTCTATTCTCGAGTAGGTCTCGAGTTATTCCCGAGCTGGAATCAATCCTCAGGCAGAATTCTATTCTCGAGCTGGTGGCAACCCTCGAGTGGATTTCTACTCTCGAGCAGGTCTCGAGCTATTCCCGAGCTGGAATCAACCCTCGGGCAGATTTCTATTTTCGAGCAGGTCTTGAGTTATTTCCGAGCCGAAATCAACCCTCGGACGAAATTCTGTTCTCGAGCTAGTTTCGAGTAAGTTTTCCTTATTTACCAGCATCGCCTTTTGAATCGGGCCCAAGGTGGTCTGCGATGTCAAACACAGAGCTACGGGCTCATTTTATTGAAAGATTATCTTCGAGATGAAAGCGGATGCCGAGCATAAGAACTTTGGCAAATCTCTGAAACGGCTCCTGCTATGTAAGATAGGCTCAGACCTGAGCTGCAAGGTTCGGTTCTGGACGCAAAGCAGGACGAGCTCAAATGCCCAGCCAGATTCTAAAGGCGAAGCAAAAGGAGCTCAAACATTTTACAAAAGGTACAAAATACTGGGAAAGAATGTATATTTTATTGATGTCGGAAAGAGGCCACGGGCCGAATACAAGGAAGCCCGACCTGGAGGTCAGGCTAAACACAAAGAGCCCGAGCGGCTGACTTTACAAAAATAAAAACAAAAGAAATTAGTCAACCTGGATGACCTCCACGTCGGCATCAGGGGCGGCTTGCGTTCCATTAGCAGCCTCAGGAGCGGCGCCTATGCTAGCCTCAAAGGCGACTTGGGTTTCGACGCCGGCCTCAGGAATGGCTTCCGATGCCGTTCCAGCGGCAACTTCGGGAACGACCTCAGGCCTGGCTTCGGCAATGGCCTCTGTAGCACCGCCGACCACCTCGGCAGCTTCGTCTAGATTTGGCTAAAGGCTACTGAGGTCGGATCCAGGAACAAGTTGCTGGACTTGATCGCGACAATTTTCGAAACTCTGGACCATTGTAGTAGCAGCCCCCTCCGCCAGCTCGTCGAGATACTCTTTCGACTAACGGAATTTTTCAACAGCCTCGCGGGCATACTTCTCCAAAAGGCTTTCGAGCCGCCCGATCTTTGGCCTTAGTTCCTCGACCTCGTCCTGAAGACGGGTCAAAGTAGCTTCAAGCTCGAAAATATGATCCGCAGCAAACGAGTGAGCCAGGGAGTGCTCGGCCTTCATTCCTCGTATCTGAGCGAGCTTGTCTTTAAGTAGGGCCTTAACGGCCCGTACCTTCTTCTTGGTGTTAGATGTATGCCCTAGAAGCCAATCTGGCTGACACATTGTTAATTCTAGGGACATAATTTTGTACTTGACTATTTATTATTGAATAAATAAAAGGCATCTTTTCATTCATATTATTTATGTGTCTATGAATCGTCCAAGAAATTAATAAGATGATGATGCATATTCTCAAGAGTTGAGAATTTGAGGCATGTATCATTAGTGATTAATTTCTGAATGCTCCTGATCAATGGATCATCACGAGGACGGTGATCGATCCGATCAGTGCACAGATCACTTTCCTTCTGGATGGATGAGACTTGAGTCCACAGTGTAGGGACACTGAAGTGATAGTGCAGGTGCTTGTTAGAGAACAAGGGTACTGAGCGTGACCAAGACAAGAAGTCACTTGGATGTCTATCCACTCGTCAGTGACTTGCTTGATGTTGCAGTAGTATGACTGGTCCTTTGACCTGCGGTGCTTCGGCTACTCACAGTGAGGTTATTGTAGTTTGACTACACGTATACATGGTCTCTAGTCATATGGGTCCTTGTAGTGTAGATTGGCTGCAGTAAGTTCACTGTAGGAGTAGGGTATGCACTTACATGGAATCTATCGACCTTGATAGAAGAGGAGTGATCCTATGTGATTTGTTAGACTGAGTTCTAAGACCTTGGCCAGGGCAGTAATATAAAGTGGAGAAAGAGTTTTCCACTATCGAACTCGAGTCAAATAAATCTTGACATATGACAGACGATGGGGTTTGACGAGTTGTCCATGACCTCCGTCCTGTAGGGATCCACGATAGTAGGACTGTATCACATGTTAACTGCACCTAGAGGTTCATCATTCCATTCTGCTGGGTAGCCACTACATGCTGCTAGGTGTCACTGGTGGATGGTGGGACTCATAGGGATTATCTTGATGATCGATCAAACCCTAACGAGTTGAGTTGGAATCGTTCCAACCCATTGAAAGGAGTTTTCAATGATATAGTGATAGAGATCACAATATATCTCACTACCAGTCAGAATAGAACCTATGGGGTCACACACACTAGAAGTATTGACCGATCCGATGGTTGAAATCGTGATTAGGAATCACAAGTAATCAATTTGATTGATAAGAAGTTGAAGAAAGGAACAAAGGGAATTAATTAATTGGACTTGAAACAAGAGTCCTACTTCGGGTAGGATTCCTAGAGTCCTAATTGGATTAGGACTGGGAATCCTAGTTGGAGTAGGACTGGGATTCCTACTTGGAATAGGATTCCTACAATCCTAATGAGATTAGGAATTTTGAATTAAAATTGGATTCCTACTTGGAGTAGGATTCCTAGAAATCCTAATTGGATTAGGACTTCGGATTCAAATAGAGTCCTAATTGGATTAGGACTAAAATTAAATACATCCTAATTGGATTAGGATTCCTTAAGTCTAAATTAATTATTAATCTAATGAATCAACATGACTCCTAATTGGATTAGGATTGAAGAGTTCAATTGAGTCATGGTTCATTCAAGTCCTAATTGGATTAGGACTAGCCTAGATTGGATCCAAATTGGTTCACCCTTGGGCTAAGCCTAATTGGATTAAGGCTAAACCACATTAGGGCCTCCCAATCCTCATTAGATGAGGATTAGGGCAACATGAGAGGGAGGGGCTCACGCCCCTCCTCCTTGGATCTCTTGGTGCGGCAACAAGAGGGGCTGGCGCCCCTTTTGGTAATACATCAAGGGCTCCTAACTTGTAGGAGCCCTAGATGTTATAAAAGGAGGACTCTTGGGGGCTGACCTAATGCATATAGGAATCCCCCTCCTCTCCATCACGTGGCCACCCTCTCCCTCCCTTGGTTCAGCCGCCAGCAAGAAGAAGGGAAAAAGAAGCCATGGCGCCCTCCTCTTCCTCCTTTCCTCCTTCCAACGCAGGAAAAAGAAAGTAGGCTGCAGGGGCCTTGCTTCTTCCTCTTCTTCTTCCTTCTTCTTCCTCCTCTCAAGTACATTCATGAGTTGAAAGAAAGAGAGGAGATCAGCCATCAAAAGTTATCTCTGCAAGGGAGCTAGCACCCCGGTGAGATAGAAAGCTTGGATCGGATCCTGCTTCGTGTGGATACCCGTAGAGGCCGGACGTTTGAACGGCTTCAAGCGAACCCTCTTCCAAAAACCACGAATTCAGATTTGCGGTGATCATCTACCCGCACAAGGTGAAGATCTGATCTTCCTAATAGTTTTAAAAGTTTTAATTCTTACCTAATTACGAAAGGTCTCGAAACAACGTTCATGCGATGAACGTAGATCCCGTGCATGCCGATTCCGCTGCCATCTGAAAATTTTTTGAAATATCAGCGGCGTGGGCGGGTTTCCAACAGTGGTATCAGAGCCTAGGCTTCGTAGATTAAGGTAAGAATTAAATATCTAAAGGCTTATTGGATCTGAAAATTGAATGATCATGCATGCTGAAAAATTCTGCATGCAGATTTTTCAGGGGTGCTGATTTTTTGCATGCTGATTTTTATGTGATAAAAAGATGATTCTAAATGCATTGTTAATGGGATTACAAAGTTTAGAATCATGATTAGCATGATCAGCGACCTATGTCATGATACAATCAGTTAGTTTTCAGATCTGAAAATTATAATTGTTGCATACGGTGATGATCATAGGATTCAAACCCTTTTGGTATCAAATGTAATGACCTGCGATGTGATCTGCGATGTCATGTAATTTTTCAGATGCTTGCATGCATCTTATTTGATGTTTTGAGAGGCCTGCGTGCCTCCTAAAAGGAGATGTAATTTATTTTTATTTTTATTTTACATCTGGTTGTATTTCTGTGATGTGATGTACATCAACGATCAAGTTGAAGCAAAGGCATGAGATGAAAGGTGATCCAAGCGGTTGATGGCGATGGGATCAAGGGTTGATCAAGGATCGAATCAAGGAGGCTTGGAACCAATTCAAGAGTTGAAGACCACTTGATCGATTGATGTGCATGTGCTTGTAATACGACCTAATTAGAATCCATGATCATCACCTATTTAAAGTTTAACTTTAATTTGATGCTGCGATTATAACTGCCTGTGATGTGCCGTTTGCATGTGATGTAAATGCGAGTCGGGTAGATAGGTTTACATGTGATGTAGCAAACCCAATTGAGACCTAAATCAAAACCTCCTCAATCAAGTCGAGAGTGAACCGACATGAGCAAGTCATATTAGATTAATTGATCTAATTGGTGTCTAGGAAAGCATGAAAGGTGGTTACTTAATTAGGACCTTACTCTCTGAGTAAGGGGAGCCTCCCACCTGTTTACCTGGCCAATTGTTTAATTACCTCTTATGAAGAGCTCAAGTTGCAAACACTAAGACCTGATTAACCAATATTAAGTCAATAGGTCTTCCACTGTAGTAGAGCTGCTAAGGCCTTTCTGATGTTGATTTGTCTCGGCTGGATACAGTGGTCAAGTTGCATCGGGGAGCTGGACCTCTCTATAGACATGAGATGTTGTAGGGTAAAGGTGGGGTTGGGCACCAATAACTGTTAGGTGAGGACCCAATGACGACTTTATTCCTACGGTTATACGGTGGGTCTGACTTAACTAAGAAATGGGACCAATAACTGTTAGGTGAGGTCTTCATGGCTTAGAGACCAAGTTACACTGCAACATACTTGAGAAGCATTGTACAAGAGTTGTACACTCATCCATCTATGTGTCACCAATAACTGTTAGGTGAGGTGGCATGTAAATTGGTGGGACCGCAGTACCCACTAGAAACCCTAGTCGTGTGGGATTTCCGTTTCCCTACCAGGGGAGTGTGAGGGATTCGAGAAAATAGTGGGAGTTACATTTGTTCTAAAAGACCTTAGAACAGATTAGGATCAAGTACAAAAGTCTAACTAGAATCTTTACTCTCTGAGGATTATAAAGTCAGCTTCTAGACTCTTAACTCATATCCTATAGAACAACCGTTTGACCAAACCCAATTATAAAGATTGGCTCAGCAAATTTCAAAAATAGTTTTGAATTGTGAGAAATTTGGGTATATGCTAGACCATGGAATCTCCATGTTACCAATCCGTCCGATCACTGATCAGCGTAAAACGCTTGTTAAGTGGACGAACAATAACAATAAAGTTAGGTGCTGCACAAAGGCATCCATGTCCAATGCATTACAATGCCAGCATGAGAACATAAAGATTGCCAGGGACATATTAAATCACCTGCAAAAGTTGTATGGTGATCAGAGTCACGCAGCTCAGTTTGAAGTGTCCAAGAGACTCTTCAAAGCCAAGATGCACGATGGGCAGTCTGTCCATGATCATGGTTTGACCATGATAAAGAACTTAGAGAAGCTTGAGAAGCTTGGCATGACCATGCACAAGGAATTGCAAACGGATTTGATCTCGCAATCCCTTCCAGCTTCATATGAATAGTTTATAGTAAACTACCATATGAACAAGGTTGTATGCACTAAAATAGAATTGTTAAATAAATTGGTAACTACCTTAGAAACCTTGAAGAAGTTCAAGGGGCATCGTTTTCGCTGTCAAGTTGGTTTCTACTTTCAAGAGAGAGTCTATTTGGAAGAAGAAGAAGCCTGCGAAGAAGCAGAAGACTAAGAAAACACCAAGTAAGGAAGTTCCAAGAAAAAAAAACCAATTGCAAGGAAAAGTGTTTCCATTGCATCATGGACGGCCATTGGAAGAGGAACTGTCCTACATACATGGGAAGCATAAAGTACATGAAGGGTGACATACCTTCAGAAGGTTTTTCAGATATGCTCAGGATACTTAGGGACTGTGACCTATTGCTAGCAGAAATTTGATTTCTGTATTTTATTTAGCATAGAAAGATTTTTATTTATTTGAAAAATTAAATTGATTTAACATGGTTTTAAGATTGACAGTCTCTATCACATACATATGGATGTATCTGTGAATATATCTGAGCAAACAGTGAATACCATAGGATCTAATAGATCCAAAAATGAGATAAATCTAAAGTATTTAAGGCACCTCAGGCTTGGCCATATAGGAGAAGACAAAATAAACAAATTGGAGAAACATGAGCTTTTGGGCTCATTGACTTTCGAGTCATATTTGATTTGTGAATTCTGCCTTCAAGGAAAGATGGCCAAATTATCCTTTGTAGGACACAGGGAGGTCCACTGAAATACTTACCCTAGTACACACTGATGTGTGTGGCCCATTCGATGTGCAGGCTAGGGGTTGTAATTTTTTACTTCATTTTACCGATGATTATTCACGGTATGGATATGTGTATGAGACACAAATATGAAACTTTTGAAAGGTTCAAAGAGTTTAAATATGAAGTAGAAAAACATATAGAAAAACTCACTAAGGTTCTTCGATCAGATCGAAGAGGTAAATACCTTAGTTGAGAGTTCCGTGATTATCTCAAGGAGAATGGTATAGTTTTATAATGGACTCCTCCTGGTACACCTCAGTTCAACAGAGTGTCGGAGAGGAGGAATCAGACTCTATTGGATATGGTCCGATCCATGATGAGCTTCACTGATTTACCCTTGTCTCTTTAGATAGATGCCCTATTTTCAGCGATTTATTTATTGAATAGAGTTCCCTCTAAATCCGTTCCTACCACACCGTATGAGATATGGCATGGTAAGAAACCAAGTCTGGGTCATCTCAAGATTTGGGGATGTCCGGCCCACGTCAAGAGACTACAGGCGGACAAGCTAGAGGCTAGGATCATAAGTGCTCGTTTTATATGATATCCTAAAGAGTCATTAGGATACAATTTTTACGTCTCAGAGGATCACAATGTGTTTGTGACCCGTCATGCCATCTTCTTGGAAAATCAGTTTATCCTTGATAGAGGCAGTGGGAGGAAAATTGAGCTTGAAGAGAAAGTCTCTGAAAAGCAACGAGTCATGGATCCTATTGAACCCATTCATACAGAGCCAGTACACGATGTCCCTCGACCACCTCATAGATCTAGTAGGGTCTCCCATCCTCCCGATAGATACTTAGGTATACTAGAAGAGGATACCGAGGAAATGTTCCTAGTGGGAGATAGGGATCACATACAGGATCCCAAAACCTACAACGAGGCGATATCTGATATCGATTCCGAGAAATGTCTGGAAGCTATGAAGTCAGAGTTAGACTCCATGCATTCCAACCAAGTCTGGACCTTAGTAAACCCACCAGAAGGTATTGTACCTATTGGATGCAAATGGATCTACAAAAGGAAGATAGGTTCGGATGGAGAGGTAGAGACCTATAAGGCAAGGCTTGTGGCGAAAGGGTATAGTCAACGCGAAGGCATTGACTATCAGGAGACCTTTTCACCTGTAGCCATGCTAAAATTCATCCGAACATTGCTTGCCATTGCAGCATTTCATGATTATGAAATCTGGCAGATGGATGTGAAAACTGCTTTCCTGAATGGATATCTTGATGAAGATATCTATATGGAACAGCCTTTGGGTTTCACTTCCAGTGATGGAGATCACAAGGTCTGCAAGCTGCAAAGGTCCATCTATGGACTAAAGCAAGCATCTCGGAGTTGGAACACTCGTTTCGATGATGCAATCAAAACGTTTGATTTCATCGAAAACGAAGAGGAACCGTATGTTTACAAAAAGGTTAGTGGGAGTTCTATCGTTTTTCTCGTGTTGTACGTAGATGACATTCTCCTGATTGGGAATGATATTCCCATGCTAACCTCGGTCAAGGTCTGGTTGTCAAAAGAATTCTCCATGAAAGACCTTGGGGAAGCATCCTATATTTTGGGAATAAAAGGTCTATAGAGATAGATCTAAAAGGATGCTTGGCCTTTCACAGAAAATGTACATAGAGGAGGTGCTGAAGAGGTTCAGCATGGAAAACTCCAAGAGGGGTCTCTTACCCCTAAGGCATGGAATTCATCTCTCCAAGAAGATGTGCCCCAACACATCTGAAGAGATTCAACGCATGAGCAAGATTCCCTATGCATAAGCAATAGGGAGCCTCATGTATACCATGCTATGTACATGACTTGATATAGTACATGCTATGAATATCACGAGCATATGTCAATCAGATCCAGGCAAAAAGCACTGGATAGCTGTGAAAAATAGTCTTAAGTACTTGAGAAGAACTAAGGACTTGTTCTTGGTCTTTGGGAGAAGATCAGAGTTGAAGGTAGAAGGATACACACATATTGATGATAGAAAGTCTACATCAGAATATGTGCAATGGTGGTTCAGTAAATTGGAAGAGTTCCAAACAACCGATCATTATAGAATCTACCTTAGAAGCTGAATGTTAAGCCGTCTCTAAGGGTGCAGTGGAAATCTTTTGGTTTAAAAGGATTCATTGCATAGTTAGGTGAAATGTCATCAGATGTCATAACACTTTACTGCGATAACAAAGGCACCATAGTACTAGCTAAGGAGCCAAAGGTCTCTCCAGAAATCGAAGCACATAGAGCGGCAGTTTAACCTAATAAGCGACTACCTCAAAAGAAAATAAGTAGAGGATCAGAGAGTAGACTCCACAGAAAATGTGGCGGACCCATTCACTAAGCAGCTAAGTCGGCAGAAAACTAAAACGCATCTTGAGAAGATGGGGCTTAGGTTTATGGCTGATTGGCTTTAGTGCAAGTGGGAGATTGTTAGATGTATGCCCTAGAAGCCAATCTGGCTGACACATTGTTAATTCTAGGGACATAATTTTGTACTTGACTATTTATTATTGAATAAATAAAAGGCATCTTTTCATTCATATTATTTATGTGTCTATGAATCGTCCAAGAAATTAATAAGATGATGCATATTCTCAAGAGTTGAGAATTTGAGCCATGTATCATTAGTGATTAATTTCTGAATGCTCCTGATCAATGGATCATCACGAGGACGGTGATCGATCCGATCAGTGCACAGATCACTTTCCTTCTGGATGGATGAGACTTGAGTCCACAGTGTAGGGACACTGAAGTGATAGTGCAGGTGCTTGTTAGAGAACAAGGGTACTGAGCGTGACCAAGACAAGAAGTCACTTGGATGTCTATCCACTCGTCAGTGACTTGCTTGATGTTGCAGTAGTATGACTGGTCCTTTGACCTGCGGTGCTTCGGCTACTCACAGTGAGGTTATTGTAGTTTGACTACACGTATACATGGTCTCTAGTCATATGGGTCCTTGTAGTGTAGATTGGCTGCAGTAAGTTCACTGTAGGAGTAGGGTATGCACTTACATGGAATCTATCGACCTTGATAGAAGAGGAGTGATCCTATGTGATTTGTTAGACTGAGTTCTAAGACCTTGGCCAGGGCAGTAATATAAAGTGGAGAAAGAGTTTTCCACTATCGAACTCGAGTCAAATAAATCTTGACATATGACAGACGATGGGGTTTGACGAGTTGTCCATGACCTCCGTCCTGTAGGGATCCACGATAGTAGGACTGTATCACATGTTAACTGCACCTAGAGGTTCATCATTCCATTCTGCTGGGTAGCCACTACATGCTGCTAGGTGTCACTGGTGGATGGTGGGACTCATAGGGATTATCTTGATGATCGATCAAACCCTAACGAGTTGAGTTGGAATCGTTCCAACCCATTGAAAGGAGTTTTCAATGATATAGTGATAGAGATCACAATATATCTCACTACCAGTCAGAATAGAACCTATGGGGTCACACACACTAGAAGTATTGACCGATCCGATGGTTGAAATCGTGATTAGGAATCACAAGTAATCAATTTGATTGATAAGAAGTTGAAGAAAGGAACAAAGGGAATTAATTAATTGGACTTGAAACAAGAGTCCTACTTCGGGTAGGATTCCTAGAGTCCTAATTGGATTAGGACTGGGAATCCTAGTTGGAGTAGGACTGGGATTCCTACTTGGAATAGGATTCCTACAATCCTAATGAGATTAGGAATTTTGAATTAAAATTGGATTCCTACTTGGAGTAGGATTCCTAGAAATCCTAATTGGATTAGGACTTCGGATTCAAATAGAGTCCTAATTGGATTAGGACTAAAATTAAATACATCCTAATTGGATTAGGATTCCTTAAGTCTAAATTAATTATTAATCTAATGAATCAACATGACTCCTAATTGGATTAGGATTGAAGAGTTCAATTGAGTCATGGTTCATTCAAGTCCTAATTGGATTAGGACTAGCCTAGATTGGATCCAAATTGGTTCACCCTTGGGCTAAGCCTAATTGGATTAAGGCTAAACCACATTAGGGCCTCCCAATCCTCATTAGATGAGGATTAGGGCAACATGAGAGGGAGGGGCTCACGCCCCTCCTCCTTGGATCTCTTGGTGCGGCAACAAGAGGGGCTGGCGCCCCTTTTGGTAATACATCAAGGGCTCCTAACTTGTAGGAGCCCTAGATGTTATAAAAGGAGGACTCTTGGGGGCTGACCTAATGCATATAGGAATCCCCCTCCTCTCCATCACGTGGCCACCCTCTCCCTCCCTTGGTTCAGCCGCCAGCAAGAAGAAGGGAAAAAGAAGCCATGGCGCCCTCCTCTTCCTCCTTTCCTCCTTCCAACGCAGGAAAAAGAAAGTAGGCTGCAGGGGCCTTGCTTCTTCCTCTTCTTCTTCCTTCTTCTTCCTCCTCTCAAGTACATTCATGAGTTGAAAGAAAGAGAGGAGATCAGCCATCAAAAGTTATCTCTGCAAGGGAGCTAGCACCCCGGTGAGATAGAAAGCTTGGATCGGATCCTGCTTCGTGTGGATACCCGTAGAGGCCGGACGTTTGAACGGCTTCAAGCGAACCCTCTTCCAAAAACCACGAATTCAGATTTGCGGTGATCATCTACCCGCACAAGGTGAAGATCTGATCTTCCTAATAGTTTTAAAAGTTTTAATTCTTACCTAATTACGAAAGGTCTCGAAACAACGTTCATGCGATGAACGTAGATCCCGTGCATGCCGATTCCGCTGCCATCTGAAAATTTTTTGAAATATCAGCGGCGTGGGCGGGTTTCCAACACTTGGCACTCCGAAGCTGTTGCTCCGTGACTACGACCCTCACCTCGATCCTACACCGCTGTTGCTCAACAAGTGTCGCCCGCTCCTCAGACTCTTGTCCTAAGTGCCCTTATCTCCTCCTAATAGGTGAGCATGCTAGACATCAGCATGTCAACCACATGAAGGGACTGGCACAAAAGATAGTCAGTGAAGGTCGGACACTTGCACAGAAAATGAATAAACAGAAGGGCTGCACTACTCACCCGGACACTGTTCAAATAAACATGACGAACAAAGTTGTCGAAGTTTTCCTCCATTACGTCTCGATCACGCGGGAGCATAATGCTGCGCACGAGCTCGCGAGCAACGTCATCAGACTTAAGGGCCGAGTCGCCCTTAGATATGCGGCATTGATGCCACGATTGTTTTATCCCAAACTCGGAAGGAATGGAGTCGACCTTGGTCGATGTCGGAACCCCAAGAGGAGTCAAAAACCCAGCAAAGGTCGGAGCCTCAGGAAAAGCCGCGACCTCAGCAGGGGTCGGGCCCACAAAAGGAGTCGGAAGCTCGAAACCGCTCCCCAACTTGAGACCTGATTCAGATAGCTGGATAGCTTCTTCGGCCTCTTGGACTTGGCCAATGGACATGGCCACCACTGAACCTGAAGGGCTCCCCCTTGCCGCTAATAAGGGCGTCTCGACCGCCGCCGCAAGAGCCTGATCAAATCCAACTTGACCAAGGGCGGCAACCACAATCGCCCTAAGCCCACTCTGCTCAATCCTAGAGTCAAAGCTAACTCTAGTCTTCTTCGGCCTTCTTTCGGGTAGAGCCCCCTCCGAGGTGGCCATCCTCTTCCTATACTTGGCCATCAATGTCTTGGCGTTGAAGATCATCCCTGCAATGTCTGATGACAAAAGATCTTATTAGGACCCAGTATGGAAAAAAAAATGAGCAACTAAGTTACTCTTACCTTCGGGGCAAGCTGGGCTCAGGCCAAGATTTACCAAAGCCTCCTCGCTGAGTAGGTCGGAGAGTTGTGGAGTTCCCCCTAGCCCGAGCAAACTATCTAAAATGCCCTGCTCGGATTGCGACAACTGTGGGAGCTTATTATTCGCCAAGGCTAGCGGAAAGCTTCAGGTCGGATTAAACCCTCACGACCGCTCGGAGAAAATAAGAAAAAAATTGTCCTTCCTCCCATGGATGGAGGTAGGAATACCTCCGAAAAGCTTACGGCCTCCTCGGAAGGAGAAGTACCACCATCCTTTGTCTGCGGGGTTGCCCTTTAATATAAAGCAACTCCTGAAGACGTTTACTGAGGGGGACAGACCGTGCACAAGGCAATGAGCGAGGAAGCCGATTATCATCCTCCACGAGTTCGAGGCGAGCTATGTAGGCACAAGACAAGAAGCCGTCAGAAGCTCTCCCACGAACTCGTGCAGAGGGACTCAGCCCTGCTTGAAGCGTCTCTATGTACACTCCGATCCAACCTTTAGGAGGATTGGTGACTCGCCTGCCGAGGTCTGGGAGCTCGAGAACAAACTCCGGAGGAAGGAAGAATTAGGAACGAACCGTACCCAAATCCTCATCACTCAAAAGCAAGCCAGTCCCATGTAGACCCAGTCCTGCCTCAAGCTCAGTCTCCCACGCACCGGAAGAAGTTTGAGCTCGGGACAAACCTGTGTCGAATATTAGGACCCTCATAGGCGAACTCATTACCTTGTTCACAGAAATATAAAGAGGAGAAAAGACGAGACTCTCCGAGCGATCGAAAGAAGGATAAAACGCCAACCCGAAGAGCTCGCCGAAGAAGATGATCGGGGAGAAGCGGGACGAAGCGGGACGATCGCCGGAGATTACGAATAGCATTCAATGCAAAGGTCGACGAGGATCGAATACCACAGCAATGACGGTCAGAAAAAAAAAGTAGACACGGAAAGGATCGAATAACGATCTTAGGACCTTCTCTAGGTCTTATATAGCCCACTACAATAGCTCTGATCGGATGGCCCAAGTAATCAGACGAGCTAAGTTCCGCCACATGGCAGGCCCCGAAACCGCCTCAACAAATCTTTCCGGATTGCGGCACTCGATGCCGATCATTATGGACGGTGCTCCAAAGATCGGAAAATTAATAGCTGGCTCTCGTGTTCCATTGGGCGAGACGCTTCGGAGAATGAAGCATTAATGGCCGGCTTCTCGTGTTCCATCAGGCAGGATGCTTCACGGGACGAGGCATTAATAGTTGCCCCCTCTTCATTCCAGCCAGCAACCTCTTTGGAAAAGAATGCACACATGGAACACAAGGAAGTCCCCACGGCGGATTCTGCTCGGGGTGACGTGGCAGCTCAAGCCATCTAAGCTCGGCTCTGAAAGCCTAACTCAAAGCCCTCGGCTATGAAGGGTGCCAAGTGTCCCCTGCTCAGCTCGGGGCACTTCGCCGGGCACACCTCGGCACCCGTCAAGCCGACCTTGCCAAATGCATGATGCGACCTTTTAACAAGTTCGGCCTTGCCGATGGCCGCACCCATGTGCATGCCCACGCCCTCCTACATGGTCGTACATAGCGATGCCACTACGCCACGCTTTGCTAGCTGGCCCATGGCGGTCCAAAGACAGCGTCATGCTACTCCGGCCATACCTTGCTACAACTGACAATGCCTTACCGTTCCCGAGAACGGACTCTACCGCGCGCCACAAGCAAGCTCTGGCTGCGCGCCGCTCGCCCTCAGGATGGGAACGGGCCATACCTCCGCTACTTGAGTACCTCTACCGGAACTATAAAAACCCCCAACAAGTAATATTGAGGAAACTTTTTGGCTGGACCTATTAAGCTCCACTCTAACTTGATCGTCGGAGGGCCCTCACCAGAAACACCGGTGAGGCTTTGTGCAGTTACACCGTCGACTGCAGGAGGTAGCTCTCCTCGACTTCCTCGGTGCTCCGGCAGCTCACCCGACTCCTCCGACGTGGTTATCCTCGGGCCAAATTTGAACCACAACAACACCTTTTCCATGTTTTATATAATAGGACAACCGCGTGATTTCTTGGCTTGAACCTTAGTTTTCTAAATTCTTCAATTCTTTCCACAAATTATAGGACATCACAATAGGTCACACATCAATAACTACTTTTAGAAATTATTTTATTATTATGAACATGCATGTGATCATATCCAACATACATTAAATATATGAATACACCTCTGATTAAGGGACCCTTCGACTTTGATAGGAAGTAAAAGATGGTAGCAATGGTATTGAATTTCACGATATCATATGGCTTAAAATATAATATTAGGGTTTGGATGGGTTGTGTGAGATTGTGGTTTTAAAGCAGTTTTGATCCAACAAAGGGGCCAAAAGGATGTGCTTATGGTTAGATGCAGAAAGTATAGGAAGATCAATTATTAGGATAGATTTTACACTGCATAAAAATAAACCGTTTCCAAGTTACCAAGAAGATTAATTTTGAAAAGGAACAAAAGCAAGAGAGAAACAGTTCACAAATGTAGAATGTCAATTTGTTTGTATGATTTTAAATGTTTGGTTATTGTTGTATTTAAGATGTATGGCCAACTAATTTAGTTTGAATTTCGTAATGGGATTAAGATGTAAGGCCTCTTGAACCGCCATTTTGTTCAAGGATATTTGAACTTAAGGAAGAACTAGGCTCAAATTGCCGAAATAGATTCAGACCGGATATGGACTCCTTCAGCCCAATAACAAGCATGGCATGAAGTTTGAAAGTTTAATTACATTTCATTAACCAACTTGTTATCTAGTACATACAAATATATTGATGTCATTAAAATATTTATATATTTTCTACATGAAAACCCTTATCCTTAATGTGCTCTCCCCTTTTCTCTTGATTCCTATCTCCTTCCTGCTATCTATCCTCCACTTTTTATCCTCTTTTTCCTCCTCTTTGCCACCCTCAAATAACAACATGGCTTACCAAGGAGCCTCTTTTGCAAGCCCATTTTCTTTTTAGTTCTTAGTTATTAGCTGTCGTGACATAGTATCCTATACCAACTGTTACCCTAGATAGAAGTATCATCGTTGTACATGCCTTTGGCACCCTTCCTGAATCTCCATTGTCTTTATCAATCATCAAGCCTAAGTTTGGCCTATATTAGGAATCAACTTTAGCCCTAAGTGGGTCCAGGTTGCTCAAGTAATTCAACTAAAATGGTCTCCGCATTTGTCCTATATACTTAGGAGGTCATTATGGAATATGACAAGGATTTGTTTCATGTTATCCTACTAAGAGTTTAAGTTATACAAACCATGATTTACCTTCTAGTACCCATTACGGTACTTCACCATGGGTATGGTATGACACGAACACACAATCCACAAAGAAGAATTTCTTGAAAACATTAGACACTAATACCTGAGTTTCTGTAAGATAGTTGTGATGAGTTTAATAGGAGGTATGTTAATTAGTATTCAACAATCTCTTTTTCTTCTTGCATGTCACACAATTAGTGGGTGTTAACTATTCGTGTTGATCCAAGCATAAAGGTCAACAACATGAGCTCTTCTGTAGAATGGGATCATAAAGTAGATGAAACACATGGAAGAAAAAATTTGGGCTGCAAATATTTGATATTGAGTCATCAGCAGGATCTTAGGCAATAACTTAGGTTCCAATGGCTGGCATGGAACACACGTGTCGGTGGATGCCACATGTTCTGTCTTGTCACACCACACTCTTTAGATTATAAACGAAGGGTTGAATCCCCTCTTCTGGATTTGTACCAATTGATGCAAACCTAGTGTCAAGTGCCTATATTAGCAAAGAATGGTATATTTCAAACAGCAATTTTGAGAACTTAGTCTATAGTTCTAAGGCAAAATAGACTCATAATGGCCTAAGAATTTAATTACATCATCAAACACAAGGCACGTTGTATAGCACTGCAACTTGAAAAGATATTTGCTATCAATCATGACCCCAATCAGTTAACAGAATTAAATCTTACAAAAAATGGATTGCTTCTACCAATTATAAGAATAGAAGGCATAACTCAGCCACGAATCAGTATATCAGATTCTCTCATTCAGTGTGAGGATTCAACAAGGTCATGTTATCAGGAAGATCAAATTTTTAAATTTAATTTGGCTAAAAATCCAAAAAGTTATCCTAGGTTTCTTCAAAATCAAGAATGTTCCTATAGTACTAATGGTTGGAAGTTGAGGAAAAACGACATGAATTTTCTTGAGGTTCTCTTCACTTGATTTGAGCTGTGTATACCGAAACTTCAAAGGGTTCTTAAGACTTCAACAAGCCTCATCTATCGTAAGATGCCGATATTGTTCTATACTGCTCTCGAATGAGCAAGACTATTCAATGCAACAAAAGACTGGTAGATCTAAATAGATTTTACCCAGAATCTGTTTGGAGCTGTCACATACCTTGGCAAACCATATAGCTTCCCTAGGGTTTCAGAAAGATACAACAATGCAACGCTTTTTTTGCTGGCATGTTCCTTGCATATAATCCAAGGATATTTGAGTCAATGGCATATATACATGCATGATAAAGATTACCACATACATCAGTCAGATGATCCTTTAATTTTAACTTAACTAAATACTTGAAACATAAACATAAAATAGAAACAAAATCCACTAAAAGAAAACATTAAAACTTATGACAAAAGGATGAATATAAACTGATTATGACAAATCATGTCTTGTCTCCTAGGATTTTACATTTTCTTTTGATGGAAAAAGCATCAATTGGCAGCTTCAGAAGTCCTACTTGCATTTAGTATAATACTAAAATACCTAAGTAAGCCAACTTAAGTGACTACAAATAATCTCCAAATAGCACTATGAATCCTGTTATGATTTTCTTGTCAATGGAACTACCATTTATCAAAACGCTACGTACTTCTTAAGATATGGTGAATGTAAAGGACTTATTATTTTAACTTTTTAATTTATGACATCCAAACGAAACAGAAACTTTAAGTGAAAATTTTCTAAGGTGAAAGAAAAATTATTTTCTAAAAGCAATA
Source organism: Phoenix dactylifera (assembly GCF_009389715.1). Lineage (NCBI taxonomy): Eukaryota > Viridiplantae > Streptophyta > Magnoliopsida > Arecales > Arecaceae > Phoenix > Phoenix dactylifera. Next base: position 120,837 of record NW_024068287.1, read on the forward strand.
TTAGGGGAGTAAATACTCACAGGCTGTGTTAAATCACTGGGTGGATGCTCAAAGTTAAATTAGTGATTTTAGGTTTTCGAAGCTTAATAATAATGAATTGCAGTTGTAACACTCAAACAAACCAGCGTGCCTTATTAAGTTGGAATTATTGTTTCTTTAAGCATAATAACATGATTTAGAACTGGAGCCTAGGATCCAAAGGGTTGTAGGATCCACAATCAAGGTCTCACAATCTAGTATGAATTGTATGTTCCAAATGCCTCCGGATCTAGGGATCCAACAAAAGCCCAGTGAAGGCCAACTAATCTGGATTGTGGATCTTAATATTTTGACAACAGTTCTAGCCAGCTTTCTCATATTAGAGGTTGTATTTGAGGTCCTTAAGGATTTCAAACAAAGTTACATTTTGATCACTTTAACCACTTTTCCTGCATCTAACAATGAATAACACATACATGGACTATGTCGAAAAGAACTGGCTTATTTATTTCTATTTAAATGATGAACAATTTGATAAGCTGTTAAGATGAAATACGAGTCCTCAAATTGATTGAAAGATGCCATAGTGAAGTAACCAATTGTGACAAACACTAGCTGCACATGCTTAGTGAGAATCTTCTATCCCAATGTTATGTTATTTAAGGAGAAAATGTTGGAAAGACAAAGCAAGGTATTGCATCTGTTACTGGGCACTTTTTTTTTGTTGAGTAAAGGCCCTTGGTCATTTCATCAGAGCACAAGGAATTTGGGAAGTTAGAAAGTTGAAGAAACGTCCACTATATATTTTGCCATCTTTTTGCATGGTCTTCTATTGTAAAACAAGGTTGTCTCATAAAATCTCTTTATCTACCTGATTGCTAGATTGATGCGTTGTTCGAAAAATTAATGTTGTAAAGATGCTATTCACCACATGTTATGCAGTTCATCATCAAGTCTAAGTAGTTTGTAAGATTCAAAGATTCATTTCTATCTCCAAGTGAATTCAGTTTTCATGGATAGCTAGATTTAGTTGATCAACATATAGTCATAGAAGTTGATCAACATATAGATCTTCTAGCAACTGGATGCTAAGTTTGAGGATAAAAGAAAATCAAAAAGAAATTTTACATAACATTACATATAATTCATGGAAATTGATATTATTTGAATAAGAAATAATATTATACAAAATGGATTGTTTTGTCATGAAAGGAAAATGTTACCATAATTGAATGGAAGATTCTACATTTAATAATCAACAATAAATATTGTTTTATGATTGCAGAAAGATGATTAAATCAAGGGACCGAGATAGGAAAGAAAAATATGAGAAGGGACTAATATTCTACTTTGTTTTCCCTCCAAAAATCCTTACTTTCCTGAAAAAAGATTAGGCACTTGTTCATTTACCTGATTTTTTATTTTAAACACTGATAAGGACATTTTCATCTGAAAAGTTGATAAACAGAATCTAGTGGGGAATACGCCAAAATTCAAAACTGTCATTTTGTGATGTAGTATAGCATATATTTGCAGATAATAAGAGTATCAGTATGGACTATCACATTTGACTCGAAGAATTAAACATATATTGGCAAGTACTCGTTAAATGTTATTGGAGAGTTTGACTCATCATAATAAAATTGGGAGTAGTCATTTGATTTTCACTAAGGTGGAAACTGGTAGATATTAAAAAGACTGTAAAGTTTTATGTAAATTGAAGCATTTATCTTATACCAAATAGAAAGCATTTAGAGATATTATATGACCTTCCTTGCAAGTGCAATTCTTTATTCTTGACGTTTATAACTTCCAACTAGATTTAATTTTATTATTAGTTAATACACAATCCCTTCATCATGATTGTACTTGAGACCACTTCTTGGGATCTACTGGAGTATCCATGGTTTATTAGCATGACAACTTTTAACTACACATCAAGAAAGTCAAAATTATTTAAATATTTGAGATCAAGATTGACATCATTGATTAAATAATCAATAGTAAATTAACACTTGAGAACAAGGAAGGATTTAGGTTTATATACAAGCTGACACCTATACGGCATTATCTTTTAATACGTTGCATTTTTTAGATGTTAGAAAAACCATTTACAAAATTATAATGTGATTGAAATATATTTCCCAATGTCTCCTAACCTCCTTTTTCCCTCTAGCTGAGTAGGACACTGATGCATGTGCAAAATCTGACTGCTGCAACCAAGGTTCGCCGTACCGGTACCGAACCCCGTACCGGTGCCGCATTAGTATAGGCGTACCGAGTGTCGGTACGGTACCGTACGCTCGGTACCGACCGTACCGACATTGGTGTACCGATACCGGTACCCATCGGTACGGGTACGGTACGCTCGGTACCGGACCGGTACCGACCGGTACAGCGAACCTTGGCTGCAACCATGTCCATGCAACACTAAATATGAACTCATGATGGATAAGGTCTCAAAATTTTACAATAATGTCCCATTATCCACAATATATTCTTGTAATAGACAGGAATTATTAACTCAGAAATACTAAGCTGGTTTAAGAGCTTCTTGATGCTCCTTTCTTTGCCTGCTGTACATATCAGGAAAGCACATGTTAACTGAGTGACATTAAGAGAAAGAGAGAGAGATTTCTAAGTCCGAAAAATCAATTGGACATCCTCTATTATCCAATGCCTGTTTAGAAACAATAAACTAATTGGAACCAGCATTGTGAATCATACTCAACCTTGATTCTGTATCACTGCTACTCCTATACTCTTCTATAGTCTCCTTGCAAAATGTTAGTTGACACCACTCTCCTTCAAAAGTTGGATCTCTCCTTGGAACAAGCTCTTCCCATACTTTACCCATTTCAACTTCATCCTCACAAATTCAAAATTTTACCGGTTTCATACATCTGTTAGAAAATCATCATCCGCGCACTTCCCATCTAAGGAGTGTCAGGGAAACATGAATTAGAAGGGCAAATCAAAATCCAGGATAAAATTGTTAGGATACAAATAATTCTTCTTTTGCTCTTTTTTTTTTATTGTGCGTGTGTTGTGAGGACGAGGTTTGAACAATTTTTTAATATCATAGTTTAAATTAATTGGGCAGACCTAAAAGACAGCTATGATTCACAAAGTACAGAAGAAGAAAGAAAAAAAAAAAAAAACTACATTGTTCGTCATCATATAGGTCAGAAAATGTAGGGAGGCATTAAAAAGCAAAGCCGGAAACATGCTCCTCCCCAACTAGGACAGATAAGTGGATCATCGTCGAAGGATGGACACCTTTATTTCTTAAAATCAATGTGAATAGATATACATGAAGTTGGGTGAAAACTGAAATTAAGAAGCTAGAAAACCAACCTTGATGATCAGCACTGGTCCCTTGCTAGAATTCGCCAGCAATCCTAAAATTTGTGTTTATTGATTTTTACTCATTGTTGCAGAAATCCAATCGCCCGTCAAGCTCGTTTTTCCGACGGGACTGGGGCAGAGGAAGGGATCTGGATAAAAAAAGGTGGTGAAGGATTGTGTTTTCTTTTGGTAGGTGGGAAACACTCGTGCACTCATTTCAGCTAATTTTGTTGGGGTTTTTGTTGCGCTGCTTTGTCAGTGTTTTTAATTATCAAGCCCATTTGGGCCTATTAGACCAAACTGTGATGTTGGATTGATGGATAGCCAAGGTTTGAGAGGCCGCCTATTTTACTTGGTATTTTGTTTGGGCCAAAAGGTTTCATAGTTGTGCTTCCTTGCAATTGAATGTTTACTAATCAGGTCATGCTCATGTCACTGCAAAGGTAATGGACAATTCTTAACAATGCGATTGGAGGGGCCATATAAGCCTCATGAAATTGGTTTAGACAGGAGTTTGGGTTCACTGGCCCTATTTAGCAAGAGAGCCTGTAACGTTACAAAATGGGTTAGAAAAAAAAGAAGAGTTTGGATCCTCTGATGTGTTACTTTTGCACCGCATCTATCTCGGAGACTAACAGCTCTCATTTATCCCAAATGTCCAGGCACTTTTAATATGATACACGACATGTGGGGGAATGAAGAGAGGCTGTCCATGTGTAAAAGATGAATGATTTGGTAGCTATTTAGGATAGTACAATGTTCCATGTTGCAAAAGCTACATTGCAGAGGATCTTTTACATAAATGAAGACTTGTATACATAAGGTCTACTTAGTGAGTAGTGTTTTTCTGTTACAACCTGCTTACAGTACTGGTGAATTTTGGGATTATTTTTTTATTGCATCCTTGAGTACATAGATGGCGAATCCATCTCAAAGTCACAGTCCTACAAGGAGGACAACAGTAGAAATTTATGTCTCTGCATAGTAGCTGACTTAAGAGATACGTATATGGATTCCAAAAAAATACTCGGACCTTTGAGATTCATGTTTGGGGCGCCCCCGCTTTCAAATACACCTCGGGCCATGCCTCGTTTGGATCACGTTAGGTTAGTAATATATGATACATGATTCTTTCAATACACAATAATTTCTTACAAACCTTGGTGCTTTCCACTGTATGAAACATACACTCCACTTGGTGCATTAGGTGCAGGGGAATGACTATGTATCAAATCCTTCCAATACACAAAGAATATCTTCTTATAGATCCTTGCCAAGTGTCATGCAAATATCGGTGATAACCAAATGTCTAAAGTGCGCACCTATGTCTAAACAAAGGATCCAAATAAGACGGTATTTACATTGTCTTATATATTTCGGAGTAATCATATTTATGATTTCACTACTTTCCAATAATTCTCTCCTGAATCAGCCTGAAACTTGCTTGCTATGCCCAAGACATAGGCAATATCGGGCCTGGTACATAGCATAGCCTACATAATTGATCCTACTGCCGAAACATAGGGAATAAAATTCATTCTATTCCTCTCTTCAGGTGTCTTAGGAGACATCTTCTTAGAGAGACGTATGCCATGACTCATGGGTAAGTAACCCTTTTTACTTCCATCCATGCTGAACCTTTTCAGCATATGATCTATGTACCTAGACTAGGACAAGCCTAGCATCCTTTTAGATCTATCCCTATAAAACTTAATTTCAAGTATATAGGATGCTTCACCCAAGTCTTTCATGGAAAATATTTTTGATAGCCAAGTCTTGACCAAATGTAACATTGGAATATCATTTCCAATGACAAGTATGTCATCTACATACAAAACTGAGAAGACAATAGCACTCACACTTGTCTTCTTATACGCACAAGGTTCATCCACATTTTTGATAAAGCCGAACTCTTTGACTGTCATATCAAAATGGATATTCCAACTCGTTGATGCTTGCTTTAATCCATAAATAGATTTCTTAAGCTTACATACTTGATTTGTTCTCCCACTTGAGACAAATGTTAGCATCCCTCATATGCCATGAAAATTTCGAAATAATTTTTAGATTGCAGCGGAAAAACATATGCGGGATCCGTTCATCGCATGAACGTGTTTTAAAACCTTTCGTTTGTAGATAGATTAGAATTAAATTATTTTAAACCATTTAAAAATTAATAAGAAGATCAGATCTTCACCTTGTGCGGGTAGATGGTCTCCGCAAATCTGATTTACGTGGATTTGTTGAAGGTTCGATGGAAGCCGCACACGCGTCCAGCCCTACGGGTATCCACACGAGGTAGAGGACCGATCGAAGCTCTCGTATCTTCCCGGGGTGCTAGCTTCCTTGCAGAGATTTATTTTGATGGTTGAAGCTCTTCCTTTTCAATCAACTTTTGATTGATTTGTGGGAAGGAACAAAGAAAAGGAAGAAGATTGCAACACTCCTTACAGCCTTTTCTTTTGTTCTCGCGGTGAATGAAGGAATAGAATAGGAATTAGCCCACATGCCTTCCTTTTCTTTTTGTTCTCACGGCTGAAAAACAAGAGAGGAGAATAGGGGGCTTGCGGCTGGCTACTCAAGGGAAGATTCCTTTTCTTTTAAAAGCTCACGGTGCAAACTTTTTGGGAGGGATTTTATAAGGGGGCGGCCCCTGGTTTTTTTAATATGGGTAAGTGTGGAGCTCCTAACTTTTCGGAGCTCCATATTTATCCCAAGGAGGGGGTACGCCCCTCGTTTTTCCCTTCAATTAATGAGCCCAGGGAGGGGCCTACGCCCCCCCCCCCCCCCCCCCCCCCCCCCCCCCCCTCGTTTCTATCATGCACGTGGAGCTCCTAAAAATTAGGAGCTCCAATGCCTATCCCTTTTGTGCCGCACAAAGAAGAGAAAGAGGAGGGCGTGAGGCCCTTCCTCTTATGTAGACTTAATCCTCCTTAAAGGAGGATTAGATGGCCCCTCTTTAAGTGATTCCTAATTTAATTAGGAATTATTTTAATTTATTAGATTAAATTAATTAAGACTTTAGAAATCCTACCCCAAATAGGACTTTAATTTAACTTGAAATCCTAATCTAATTGGGACTCCAAGAATCCTACTCCAAGTAGGACTCATGATCAAGTCCAATTAATTAAATTAAATTGCAATACGATTGCAATTATTCCTTCTTCAACTCACTAACTCTTAGCGGGTTAACCAATTATCAATCAAATTGATTATTTCTGATTCCTAATCACATTCAGTCATCGGATCGGTCAATACCCCTAATGTGTGTGACCCCATAGGTTCTATTCTGACTGGTAGTGAGATATATTGTGATCTCTATCATAATATCATTGAAAACTTCTTTTAATGGGTTGAAACAATTTCAACTCAACTCACCAGGGATCATCGACCATCAAGATGGTCCCTGTGAGTCTCACCATCCACCAGTGATACCTAGCAGCATATAGTGGCAACCTAGCAGAATAGAATGATGAACCTCTAGGTGCAGTTATCGTATGATACAGTCCTTCTATCGTGGATCCCTACAGACCGGAGGTCATGGATAACTCGTCAAACCCCATCGTCTGTCATATGTCTAGATTTATTCGACTTGAGTTCGAGAGTAGAAAACTCTTTTCCACTATATATTCTGCCCTGGCCAAGGTCTTAGAACTCAGTCTAATAAATCACATAGGATCACTCCTCATCTATCAAGGTCGATAGATTCCATGTAAGTGCATACCCTACTCCTACAGTGAACTTACTGCAGCTAATCTACACAACAAGGACCCATATGACTAGAGACCATGTATATGTGCAGTCAAACTACAATAACCTCACTATGAATAGCCGAAGCACCGCAGGTTAAAGGACCAGTCACACTACTGCAATATCAAGCAAATCACTGACGAGTGGATAGACATCCAAGTGACTTTTTGTCTTGGTCACGCTCAGTACCCTTGTTCTCTAACAAGTACCTGCACTCTCACTTCAGTGTCCCTACACTGTGAACTCGAGTCTTGTCCATCCATAAGGAAAGCAATCTGTGCACTGATCGGATCGATCACCGTCCTCGTGATGATCCATTGATCAGGAGCATTTAGAAATTAATCACCAATGATACATGGCTCAAATTCTCAACTCTTGAGAATATGTATCATCATCTTATTAATTCCTTGGATGATTCATAGACACATAAATAATATGAATGAAAAGATGCCCATTTATTATTTAATAATAATAAAGTCAAGTACAAATTTATGTCCCAGAATTAATAATGTGTCCACCAGATTGGCTTCTAGGGCATACATCTAACAATCCTTCTGACTGAGTCATATAAGCCTCTTCCTAACCATTAAGAAAGGCGGTTTTGACATCCATTTGCCAGATTTCATAATCATAGTATGCAGCTATTGTAAACAAAATTCGAATAGATTTAAGCATGACAACTGGTGAAAAAGTTTCATCATAGTCAACTTATTGCTTTTTCCTAAAACCTTTTGCCACCAATCTAGCCTTGTAGGTTTCTACTTGGCCATCTGCTCCAATCTTTTTCTTATAGACCCACTTGCAACCTATAGGGTTTATACTCTCTGGTGCATCAACCAAAGTCTATACTTGGTTGGTGTACATTGAGTCTATTTAAGATTTTATAGCCTCTAGCCATTTGTCAGAGTCTCTACTCATGACAGCTTCAGAATAGGTCAGAGGATCATTGTTCTCAATGATGTGGGCTTCATCATTCTCAATGATCAAACTATACCTCTCAGATACTCTTTGCACGCTATCTAACCTTCGGAGAGGAGATGTGTGTTGTGGTTGTACCTCATCCATGGGTACATCTGGTTGAGGAATATCTTGTGTCTCCATTTGTAGGTCTTGAACTTCTTCAAGTTCAATTCTCCTATCTTTGCCCTTTTCTAGAATAAACTCTTTCTCCAAGAAAGTGGCATGCTTACTAACAAAGATCTTTTGTTCTATAAGATGATAGAAGAAGTATTCTATACTCTCTTTAGGATAACCTACAAATACACACTTATCTAATCTAGCACTTAGCTTGTGTCCAAAATTTTTTTTGATATATGCTTGACAGTCTCATATCTTAAGGTACTTAAGATTTGGCTTCTTACCTCTCCATATCTCATATGGAGTGATAGATACAAATTTAGACGGTACCCTATTTAATACATATGCAGCAGTCTCTAGGGCAAAACCCTAAAAGGAAATAGAAAGGTCTGTAAAGTACATCATGGACCGTACCATATTTAATAGAGTACGATTCATCCTTTCTGCTACACCATTTAACTGTGGCGTATACGAAGATATCCATTCAAAGAGAATACCCTTTTTCCTTAAGATGATTCAAAAACTCACTAGAAAGGTATTCACCTCCTCGATCTAATCGAAGGATTTTAATACTCTTTCCAGTTTATTTTTCAACCAAACTTTGATACTCTTTAAACTTATCAAAGGCTTCGAATTTATATTTCATAAGATACACATATCCGAACCTTGATAAATTATCAGTGAATGTGATGAAGTAAGAGTGTCCACCTCTAGCTGGAATTGTCATAGGACCACATACATCTGTATGCACAAGTCCTAATAAGTCACTTGCCCTTTCTTCATGTCCAATGAATGGAGACTTGGTCATTTTTTCCATAAGACAAGATTCACAAGTTTCTAATGATTCAAAATCATAAAGATCAAAGAACTCTTCTTTGTACACCTTATTTATTCTTGATTCACTTATGTGACCAAGTCGGCAATGCCAAAGAAGGGTGTTATTCACCTCTTCTCTCTTTCTTTTGTTGCTTTTATTAATATTGTCATTAAGAGATAGAACTAGAAGACTAGTTTTCATAATGCCATTGCAATAAAATTCATTAGAAAAAGAAATAGATCAACCAGTGTTTTTTCCATTAATTCAAATCCTTCCTTTAATAATAAAGGAATAAAAATTACATTTCTAATAATTTTTTGCATATAATAACAGTCTTCCAACTCCAAAAGCTTGCCCGATGGCAACTCCAATCTGTAGGTTCCAATAGCTTCAGCCTAGATGGATTCTCCTCCAGCGCCATAAAGCTCGAAGTCACCTTTCTTCAAACTTCTAATTTTTTATAGTCCATGCAATGACTTGCATATATGAAAACGACAGTCGGTATTCAATACCTATGAATTTGAATTTGAAGAACTTAATGACAAACTGGCATGTAACATAAACATACCTTTTGATGCAACTCTTGCATTAGGCTTTACATTTGCAAGAAAACTCTTGCAATTCTTTTTCCAGTGGCCTTCCTTGCCTCAATGGAACAAGTACTTGATCCGAAATTTTTTTTTCCTTTCTTCTTCTTCTTCATCTTGCTACTTTTTGGGTTCAATTTTTTCTTAGGACCCTTATTGTCTGACCTCCTTTTATCTATAAGAAGGAGTAGACCCTTATCTTTCTTGATATGGGTCTCGGCTGTCTTGAGCATATTCAACAGCTCAGGCAAAGAGGTATTCAGTTTGTTCATGTGATAATTCACAACAAACTGAGAGAAGAATTTAGAGAGTGACTGCAGGATCAAATCCTAACTTAGCTCACCATCCATAGCAAAACCTAATTGACTCAATCTAGTGATCAAGTCAATAACCATAAGAACATGGTTTTGCACGGATATTCCTTTATTCATCCTTGTATGGAATAACTACTTAGATATCTCATATCTAGCAGTTCTACTCTGCTCTCCATATAGGTCTTTTATATTGAGAAGTATAGAGAGAGTATCCATGCTATCATGCTGCCTTTGCAATTCATTGCACATGGAGGCCAGCATGATACATTTGACAGTCAAACTGTCATTCTTCCACATCTTATATGTGGCAACCTCTTCTCAGTAGCATCATCCCCTATCGATCCAAGATCAGGGATTTCGAGAATGTAAAAAAGTTTTTCCTGAGTGAGAACAATCTTAAGATTCCTCAACCAGTCTATATAGTTCGGATCGGTCAACTTGTTAGCATCCAAGATGCCTCTCAGTGATAGTGAAGAAACTATTAATTCAGAATTAATCTACATAAGCAAATAACAAAACTAACATAAGCAGACCAATCATGATGACATATTTACAATTAGATAAGGACTTTTATCTAATTGTTACTCCCACTATTTTTATCGAATATCATAGCCCTCTCCTATGATAAACGAGAAAAATACTAATTGATTTTTCTTAGTGGGGTTGAGATACTAATTCCTTATAAAGACCTTGTGTTAGCACAACAAACCTTTATGAGTTCAGAGGTAGGTAACTCTTTCCAATTTCATCTCATGTAATTCTCAACATTACCTTGTCCTCTAAAACACTTATAGCCTATGTTAGCACAACAAACTGTTGCCCAGATAGACAACCCAAGAGGGGGGGTGAATTGGGTTTTAAAATAATTTGGTTATTAAAACTTTTGTGGATAACTAATTAATGCTTTTGCGAGATGATTAATTAGTTTCTATGTGCGGTGAATGAAATGCGAGAGATAGAGAGAGACAAACAATCACAAACACAATGTTTTATAGTGGTTCGGAGCTAACCCTTGCTCCTACGTCCACTCCCCAAGTCTCACTTGGAAATTCACTATAACCCCTTGGATTACAGCCGGTTGTTTTCCAAGCTCACAACCAAACTTGTTGTTTTACGAGCTCACAACGAACTTGGTCGGTTTTCCCAGGCTCACCGACTAGAACCACCCCGATTGTTTTCCCGGGATCACAATCGAACCCTTACACACGTTGGTTTTACACTCGGCTCACCAACCAACCTCTATACCTTTGATTCAATCCCCCGATTGAACCAAGCAAAGACAAGATGGAAGTAAAAAGGAGTAACAGAAAAACAGAGCTTCTCAAAAGCAGATAAATAACAATATAAACAAAAGAGAAGTTAGAAGCCCTCAAACACGTTTGAGTTAGAGTAGAGTAGGGCTTCTTGAACTTCGAGTCTCCTCTTGAATGTCTGGTCGACTTGAATGCAGGAGGAGATCTCTTTCAATGTTGGGAAGAAGTAGGTGGATGCAGTTAATGTTGCTCTTCCCTCTTTTCCGTTGAAAACCAGGTTGCAGAGATTGAAAGCTTGATTACTTTGAGTGGAATGGTTGTTCTCTTTCTTGCTACAGTCTTCTGTGGCTATTTAAGCCATCCCCCACGGAAACTAGCCGTTAGAGACTTTTTTCTGTCCGTTCTGCACACTCTGCACAGCCTGACAATATGTCCGTTGGTGGGTTGGAGTCGACTCGCGCGATCAGGAGTCGACTCGGCTGTAGCGGAAGTCGACTCATGCTTTTCTGGAGTCGACTCGGCAACTGTTCCGGATTTGAATTAAAGTCGCCTCTTCGACTGGGAGTCGACTCGACTTGACCCGGAGTCGACTCGCCAACTTCTGGAGCTGACTTGGCATTTTCGGAGTCGGCTCATCCCATGGAGTCCGTGGATCTATTTTTGAACTTGGTCCACTCGAGTCGACTCGACAATCCTGGGAGTCGACTCGGCGCTCAGAGCCCGAACTCTCGATCTACTGTCTTTTGGCTCGTCCAGTCTTGGAGTCGACTCGAACTGTTCCGGAGTCGACTCGGCTCTCAGTTTCCGAAACTTAGTCTTCTGTGTTTTTAGTGAAGTGCTGCCTTGGAGTCGACTCGAGCTGTCTGGGAGTCGACTCGAATCTCAGAGACAGCAAATTGGTCTTCTGTCTTCTTTGGGGTCGCGGTGTCTCGGAGTCGACTCGTGCAATGCGGGAGTCGACTCGAATCTCAGAGTCCGAAAAACGCTCTCTGACTTTTGCCTTGTGTACTGCTGAGAGTCGACTCTCACTATCTTTGGAGTCGATCTGCCAACCATCGGAGTCGACTCGCGTTCCACAGGAGTCGACTCGAATCTCAGGGTCGAAAACCGCTCTCTGACTTTTCCGCCTGTAACTCCTTGGAGTCGACTCATACTTCTCCGGAGTCGACTCGGTAAACATCGGAGTCGACTCGCGCACTTCAGGAGTCGACTCGCTGACAGATTTTGAGTTGATGCTTTCTGTTTGTCTGTCTGTTCTCAGTTGGAGTCGACTCGTAATGGTCAGGAGTCGACTCGAGCCCGTGCCAGTGATCCTGATACGCTTGGAGTCGACTCGTAATACTCTGGAGTCGACTCGAGTCTCAGACTTTGGTTCAAACTGACTTCTTAACTTATCCAAAATATTATGAACCAAGTCTTGAGACACTTAGACAAGATTTTCACTGAAACACTCAATTGAATTCATTAGTAAACAACATATATACTCTAATGCTTTGAGCTCATCAAAATCAAATAGGGTTTTAATCAATCACTCCACAATCTCCCCCTTTTTGATGATGACAAAACTTTGAGTATATGTAAAGTGAATTGCTCAATAAACAAGGAAGTAAAATCCATAAATGAATTCATATGTCTGGTAATTTAATATATCCAAGCTTGAAAGGTGTGAAGCAATAAATTTTGGAATTAAAGCTCCCCCTTTCATTTGGAATTATATAAGCCTTCATATCATGCAATCAATTGTTTGGCTTATATATATTTAATGATTTAGCTTTCTTAAAAACATTCAGATTCTCCCCCTCAACATATGCATTCTACTTATGATTTGATTCTCTGAATTTTCTTTTAATGTATTGAATTTTTTTGATTTTAAATTTTTGGTTTTTAGAGGGAAAATCTGTCAATTTGTTCTTGAGTTGGATTCAGCTAATCTCCGAATATCCCTTGAATAGATTCTGGAGATTACTCTATTAGGAGCCCCAACAGAAAGATAATGAGCCTCGAGGTACCAAATCCACTAAGAACAAATTATGTTTTAATTTTCTTTAATTTTCATTTGAGTCCTTTTGTATTTAAGTATTTCTCCCCCTTTTTGTCATCGTATCAAAAAGGAGGTAAGCAGTACACACAATCAATCATAGATCAAATTGCACAGGAATTGAAGAGAACATGTCTACTCATTGTATTGATTTGTATGTAAATACATTTGAGAATACAATAAATAAAGTAAAACAATACATGTCAAAATACAAAACGATATCTAGGGCTTCCTCGAAGAGGATGTGGCTCCCCGAGGCATGCGGTCAGCAAGTGCTTGGACCGCATTGGTGACGTGCTCTAGCTGTCGGATGATGGCCGAGGTGGCCCTGCTATGCATCGTGTCGAGCTCGGTCACCGACTTCTGAAGTGTGTCCAGCTTGTCGATGAGCACATTCGCCAAGCGCTCGGCCCCCTGAGTAGTGGTGCTCATGTCCTTCCGGATGTCATCGCGCATCTTCCGAGTGATGCCCGTGACCTCACTCATACTGGAGAACTGAGCCTGGACCAAACTCCGGACATTGTAGATCTCTTCCCGTACATGGGCCGTCATGTCAGTCACGGCTGTCAAGGAAGGGACCAACTCAGAAGATGTGGGTGCAGGAGTGGGAGCTGGCACTGAACCTCGGAGCTCCCGAAGCAGATCATCTCGCAGGTCTCGGACAATCTCCTGCCGCAACTCCAGGAGCTGCTCAGGAGCGATCCGGACCTCCATGGGTGGTGGAGCTGAGGAGGAGGGTCCGGCTGAGGTGGTAGGAGCAGAAGTGGAGGGAAAGTCAGGATAGTCAGAATCTGGCTCAGGGCTAGGAGAGTGTCTGGAGGTATGTGTGGAGGTGGATGACTTCCTAACCCATGTTCCCTCTACCTTCCGAAACCCCATCCTGTGTAGGGTCCCCGGACGCATGCGATCAGTCCATCGCAATGCCTTAGAGGGTTCCCCCTCAGGAATGGGAATCTTGTACTCCCTAAACAACAGAGTGAACATCATACCGTAGGGGAGGGTGAGCCTAGGTCTATCTAGGGGCTCACACAGATATCTATAAATGAGTTTGGGAAAGTTGATTGGGGTGTCCTGAAGAATATAAAACATAAGGGCGAGGTCCCTCTCAGACACAAAATCGAAGCGGCCAGTCTTCGGGAAAATGGACCTAGACAAAATACTCAGGAGGATCCGCACCTCAACAGGAAGTGAGCTAGCGGATACCTCGTCTAAAGGGGACTGAGGAGGATATCCTAGTATGGCCGTAAGGGCCTCAGTCCTGTCCTCGTGGTGTGTGGGAGCCACCCCTACTTGTGGAAGGTGGAGGATGTGGGCAATAAGATCCTCCGTAACGAACAGAGGGACACCGGCTACCGTGCCCTCGATACCCCCATCTCCCCGATGGACGGTACCGTAAAACTCTCTAACTAATCCAGGGTAAGTGGGGAGATCTAATGTAAGGAAATACTCTAAGCCCTGGACACGCAATCTCTCACCTATGGTGAAGCCCTTCCGGGAGAGATAGTCGAAATCGACGTATCTCCCGGTGGAGACCGCCTTCCCGGCGCACGGCCTCGCGGGAACCGCCCTCGGCGGGGAACGAGCCGGAGGTTGTGACCTCGCGGGATCGTGCCGAGCCTTGGAGCGCCTCTCGGGACCGGCCTTGGGTTGGGGCCTCTTCCGGACGACGGCTTTACGAGGTATAGTGACCTAGAATGGGAGGAAAAGCCCTAATGGACGGTGAAAAGTCGACGGAAAAAGCTTGGGGACGACCGGGGACGACCTAGGAGTCGGCTCTAGGGCTTGTGAACAGTGGCGGCGGAGAATAGAAATGTTTTGAAAACGATGGAGCTAGGGTTAAAAAGTCGGATCCCGACTGCGAGTCGACTCCTCTGAGTCGCGAGTCGACTCGACCTCGAGTCGACTCCAAAGTATGCGCGAGTCGACTCTCCTTATGCGCCTATTGACCCCGACTCTCCTTATGCGCGAGTCGACTCCCGACTGTATGCGAGTCGACTCCACCTCTGCTGCCATCGACCTCGAGTCGACTCCCGACTAAGCGCGAGTCGACTCCCCCTTACGAGCCGACTCTGAAACTTACTCGAGTCGTCTCGAACTTTGGCACGCACCTAAAAATCATGCTATGTTCGTGCCGAATGAGGGAAAATCACTAAATTATGATCTGATTTGATGATCATTGAAAAGAAACTCTATTTTAACCACAATCTAATCATCAAAATTAATGAATCTAGTGGAAACTACCACTAGGATGGATCAATCACTCCTAATCCCCTCCTAAGCACACTAAATCTCTCTTCACTTAGGGGTTTTGTAAAAATGTCAGCTAATTGATCATCAGTACAAACAAATTGGAGTGTCACATCACCATTCAGTACATGATCTCTTATGAAGTGATGTCTTATCTCAATATGTTTAGTTCTTGAATGCTGAATTGGATTTTTAGTTAGATTAATGGCACTTGTATTATCACAATTAATGGGTATTTTATCTTGTTTAATGCCATAATCTTCTAATTGTTGTTTGATCCATAAGATTTGAGCACAACAACTCCCGGCTGCAACATATTCAGCTTCAGCAGTAGATAATGCAACCGAGTTTTGTTTCTTGCTAAACCATGATATTAAGTTTTCTCCTAGGAATTGACATGACCCGCTGGTGCTTTTTCTATCAAGTTTACATCCAGCAAAGTCTGAATCTGTATAACCTATTAAGTTCAGGCTAGATTCTTTAGAATACCATAACCCTATATTCTTTGTTCCTATTAGGTATTTAAAGATTCTCTTTACTGCAATTAGATGTGATTCCTTAGGATTAGCCTGATATATAGCACACATGCAAATACTAAACATGATATCAGGTCTACTTGCAGTAAGATACAATAAAGATCCTATCATATCTCTATATAGTTTCTGATCTACAGATTTACCTGATTCATCTTGGTCTAATTTGCATGATGAGCTCATGGGGGTGCTGATTGATTTGTTTCCCTCCATATCAAACTTCTTGAGCATCTCCTTGATGTATTTGGCTTGATTGATGAAGATGCCTCCTTCAGATTGTTTGATTTGAAGTCCAAGGAAGTAATTCAGCTCTCCCATCATGCTCATCTCAAATTCACTCTGCATCAAGTTAGCAAATTCTTCGCAGAGACGATTGTTAGTAGCACCGAAAATAATATCATCAACATAAATCTGTACTAACAACATATCTTTGTTTTTCTTCTTTAGAAACAATGTAGTATCTACATTACCCCTAGAGAACTCATGTTCTAATAGAAATTTGCTAAGCCTCTCATACCATGCTCTAGGTGCTTGTTTTAAACCATAAAGTGCTTTGTTCAATTTATAAACATGATTAGGGTATTGATGATTTTCAAAACCAGGAGGTTGTTCTACATATACCTCCTCATTAATATACCCATTTAAAAATGCACTTTTTACATCCATTTGAAATAACTTAAAGTCCTTAGAGCATGCAAAAGCTAGTAAAAGTCTAATTGCTTCAAGTCTAGCTACCGGAGCAAAGGTTTCATCAAAATCTATACCTTCTTCTTGATTATAACCCTTGGCTACTAATCTAGCCTTATTCCTTATTACAGTACCATTTTCATCAAGTTTATTTTTATAAATCCATTTGGTACCTATAATTGAATATTCAGTAGGTCTTTCAACTAGATTCCATACTTTGTTTCTAGTAAATTGGTTTAATTCTTCTTGCATTGCATTTATCCAATTTACATCTTTTTCAGCTTCTTCTATGTGTTTGGGCTCAAAATGAGAAACAAAGGCTAGATGATTATTTAAGTTCCTAAGGGATGCCCTAGTCCTAATAGGTTGAGATGGATCATCTAGAATTAATTCCTTAGGATGCCCGTGAGCATACCTCCAAGCTTTAGTTAGTCCATGATCCACAATAGCCTCTTGGCTTGATGATGCATCTTCAATTAATTTTTGATTATCATCTTGTAATGTCATCTCATCTATCTTTTCTTCAAGAATTTCAGCATCATCATCAAAATTAACTCTCTTACTAGAGGAGATATCACTCGAGTCATCAAAAACAACATGTATAGATTCTTCTATGACTAGGGTTCTTTTATTAAAGACTCTATAGGCTTTACTAGTTGTAGAGTACCCTAAGAATATAGCCTCATCAGATTTTGAGTCAAATTTTCCTAGATTATCTTTCCCATTATTATGAACAAAACACCTACATCCAAAAACATGAAAGTAGTTTACCTTTGGTTTTCTGTTTTTCCAAAGTTCATAAGGTGTTTCTTTATAATGGGTCTCAATAAAACTCTATTTAATATATGACAAGAAGTATTAATGGCTTCTTCCCAAAAGTACTTAGGGAGGTTACTTTCACATAACATAGTTCTAGCCATTTCCTCTAGAGTTCTATTTTTCCTCTCCACAACTCCATTTTGTTGTGGTGTCCTAGGTGCAGAAAAATTGTGAGTTATTTCCTTTTTACTACAAAACTCATCAAATAAATGATTTTCAAATTCGGTACCATGGTCACTTCTAATAGCTATTACTGTAGTATCTCTAGCATTGGTTACTTCCTTATGAAACTTTTTAAATACTGAAAAAGCTTGATCTTTATGTGCTAAGAACATAACCCAAGTGTATCTAGAATAATCATCTACAATGACTAGACCATATTTATTTCCACCTAGGCTTGTTGTTCTAGTTGGTCCGAATAGGTCCATGTGTAATAATTCTAGAGGTCTAGAGGTAGAGACACATTTTATGGATTTAAAGGAGTTCCTAGATTGTTTGCCATATTGACAAGCTTCACATATTTTATTCTTTTCAAATCTTAGTTTTGGCAAACCTATCACAGAATCTCTTTTAACTAGTTTAGATATTGTGTCCATGCTTGCATGACCTAACTTACGGTGCCATAACCAACTAGCATCATTGTCCTTAGTTTCATTAACAACTAAGCATGGGTTGTGTTTGGCAAGATCCTCAAGATCTACAACATACACATTCCCACGTCTTATTCCTTTAAAAACTAAACTATTATCATTTGGGTTTGTTATGATGCATAGTGATGGTTTAAACATAACATTATAGCCTCTATCACATAATTGACTAATGCTTAATAAATTATGCTTAAGACCATCAACATATCGAACATTATCAATAAAAGTAGAAGGGGTAATTTGAACTTTACCTATACCAATGATGTGACCTTGGTTATTGTCTCCAAAAGTCACAGCACCTCCCTTCTTAGCTTCAAGGGTGAAGAATTGATCCTTGTCACCCGTCATGTGTCTTGAGCAGCCACTATCCAAGTACCAGCAATTTTTGTTGACCTTGGCTGCAAGACACTCCTACACAAGCAAATCATGTAATCTTAGGTACCCAAGTTTTCTTGGGTCCTTCATGGTTAGTCATGTTGGTTCCTTTTGGAACCCATACCCTTTTAATTTTTCCTTTTGTTTTTCCTTTTCTATAATTACACACATTTGCCTTATGTCCTAATTTTCCACAACAGAAACATGTTATTTTCTTAGTTTTACTTTGTCCTGCTTTAACAAAGAAGTTACTAAGAAGTTTTTGCTTATTTTTAGGTTTATATCCTAAACCTGCTCTATTGAATACTGCACGTTGACTATTAAGTATCATATTTGATGTGGGGTCGGAACCCCGACACCAGCCCGCACACCGAACGAGCAGGGAAAGCATCCGCGTTCTCCCCGAGGTATTGTCCGCTCTGGGATTGCCGCTTCGGGTCTGCGGGAGGTCGCCCAGGGCCGTGGCCCAATGACAGTCCCGAACCCTGCCGGCGCGGGGGTCCGCGGAGGTACTACCCCTACCCTCACGGTTTTGTCCTACAAAAGGGCCCTCGGTGAGAAGAGGTGTTTGCACCTCCCATTAAGGCACAGACCTTTCCGCTGATTATCCGATGTGGGACTAAACTGGGAACCCCATCCCACAACACAGCCCCCCCAGCGGGAAGGTCTGTGCGTGGCCGGGGCCCTTCCTCTAGCGCCATCAGATGTGGGGTCGGAACCCCGACACCAGCCCGCACACCGGACGAGCAGGGAAAGCATCCGCGTCCTCCCCGAGGTATTGTCCGCTCTGGGATTGCCGCTTCGGGTCTGCGGGAGGTCGCCGAGGGCCGTGGCCCAATGACAGTCCCGAGCCCTGCTGGCGCGGGGGTCCGCGGAGGTACTACCCCTACCCTCACGGTTTTGTCCTACAAAAGGGCCCTCGGTGAGAAGAGGTGTTTGCACCCCCCATTTAAGGCACAGACCTTTCCGCTGATTATCCGATGTGGGACTAAACTGGGAACCCCATCCCATCCCACATCGGATAATCAGCGGAAAGGTCTGTGCCTTAAATGGGGGGTGCAAACACCTCTTCTCACCGAGGGCCCTTTTGTAGGACAAAACCGTGAGGGTAGGGGTAGTACCTCCGCGGACCCCCGCGCCGGCAGGGCTCGGGACTGTCATTGGGCCACGGCCCTGGGCGACCTCCCGCAGACCCGAAGCGGCAATCCCAGAGCGGACAATACCTCGGGGAGGACGCGGATGCTTTCCCTGCTCGTCCGGTGTGCGGGCTGGTGTCGGGGTTCCGACCCCACATCAGATGGCGCTAGAGGAAGGGCCCCGGCCACGCACAGACCTTCCCGCTGGGGGGCTGTGTTGTGGGATGGGGTTCCCAGTTTAGTCCCACATCGGATAATCAGCAGAAAGGTCTGTGCCTTAATGGGGGGTGCAAACACCTCTTCTCACCGAGGGCCCTTTTGTAGGACAAAACCGTGAGGGTAGGGGTAGTACCTCCGCGGACCCCCGCGCCGGCAGGGCTCGGGACTGTCATTGGGCCACGGCCCTGGACGACCTCCCGCAGACCCGAAGCGGCAATCCCAGAGCGGACAATACCTCGGGGAGGACGCGGATGCTTTCCCTGCTCGTCCGGTGTGCGGGCTGGTGTCGGGGTTCCGACCCCACATCAATATTTAATTTTTCAGAACTATAAGTAAATTTCTCAACCAAAGGTTTGTATTTTCCAAGTTCTTTAGTTAGAGTTTGTTTTTCCGTTTTTAGAGTATTCAAGTCTTTTATGAGATTTTCGTTTAAGATTTGTTTATTGTTTTTAAGTTCTGAAATTTCCTTAGTTAGTTTTTCATTATCTTTACTTAAGGTGTTAGTTTTTTTAATTAAGAGTTGGTTGCTTGTCTTAAGTTCTAGATTTTCTTTGGTGATACAGTCCTTATCTTTAACTAGTTTATCATATTTATGTATGTAAGTTTGATTAGCTAGTTTTAGCTCTTTATTCTTAATGTTTATAGCCTTATATTCAATCATTAGTTCATTAAATGCATCATAAAGTTCATCAAAAGTAAAATCTAGATGCGTTTCGGATGTTACCTCATTTTCGTTGGCCATGAAGCAGAAATTGGCCTTTTCTTCTTGTTCCTCATCCGATGATGAAGATGATGCGTCGGAGTCCGATAAGGTGGTGACAAGGGCTTTCTTCTTCTTGTACTTGCTGCCCTTCTTAAGTAAGGGACACTCAGCTCTGATGTGTCCCGGCTTCTTGCACTCATAGCATCCAATCCCCTCATTTTCCCTTTCCTTACCTTTATCCTTGCGATAGAAATTTGAGGGGCCTCTCCTTTGATGATAGGACTTCTTGTGGTTGATGAATTTTCTGAACCTGCGCACAAGAAGAGCCTCATCATCATCTCCCTCATGATCTTCTTCTTCACTGCTGCTACTGCAAGACAAATCTTTGTTAGATGATGTGGATTTAAGAGCTATTACCTTTTTCTTATGTGAGGACTCTTCTTCGCTGTGTTGCTTCATGGTTAGCTCGTGAGTCATTAGGGATCCAAGGAGCTCTTCAAGTGGAAGCTTGTTCAAGTCCTTAGCTTCTTGGATTGCCGTCACCTTGGCTTCCCATGACCTTGGTAGACATCGAAGAATCTTCCTGACAAGCTCACTGTTAGTATAGTTTTTGCCAAGGCTTTTTAGGCCATTGACAATGTCAGTGAATCTAGTGAACATGCAAGTGATTGTTTCATTAGAATCCATTTTAAATAATTCATACTTATGAACCAATATATTTATTTTGGATTCTTTGACTTGATTCGTGCCCTCATGGGTCACTTCAAGTCTATCCCAAATCTCTTTTGCAGAATTGCAAGTAGAGACTCTATTGAATTCATTCCTATCTAGTGCACAGTAAAGCACATTCATTGCTTTAGAATTGAGTTGTGCCTTTCTCATGTCGTGTTCATCCCAATCCTTTTCGAGTTTGGGTACAGTGACCCCCTCTACATAAATGGATGGGATGTATGGCCCATTTGCTACAATGGTCCACATCTCATAGTCTTGGGCTTGGATGAATATTCTCATCCTAGCCTTCCAATATGAGTAGTCAGATCCATTAAAGAATGGGGGTCTTTGGGTGGACTGACCCTCAATGTGGGAAGATCCAAATGGGGTTGTCATTTTGATCTTTGACTCTTAGGGTAGAAGAGTTTAGGCTCTGATACCACTTGTTGCCCAGATAGACAACCCAAGAGGGGGGGTGAATTGGGTTTTAAAATAATTTGGCTATTAAAACTTTTGTGGATAACTAATTAATGCTTTTGCGAGATGATTAATTAGTTTCTATGTGCGGTGAATGAAATGCGAGAGATAGAGAGAGACAAACAATCACAAACACAATGTTTTATAGTGGTTCGGAGCTAACCCTTGCTCCTACGTCCACTCCCCAAGTCTCACTTGGAAATTCACTATAACCCCTTGGATTACAGCCGGTTGTTTTCCAAGCTCACAACCAAACTTGTTGTTTTACGAGCTCACAA
This sequence comes from Phoenix dactylifera, assembly GCF_009389715.1. Classification (NCBI taxonomy): domain Eukaryota; kingdom Viridiplantae; phylum Streptophyta; class Magnoliopsida; order Arecales; family Arecaceae; genus Phoenix; species Phoenix dactylifera. The sequence continues at coordinate 142,832 of NW_024068287.1, forward strand.
CGAACTCGGTCGGTTTTCCCAGGCTCACCGACTAGAACCACCCCGATTGTTTTTCCGGAATCACAATCGAACCCTTACACACGTTGGTTTTACACTCGGCTCACCAACCAACCTCTATACCTTTGATTCAATCCCCTGATTGAACCAAGCAAAGACAAGATGGAAGTAAAAAGGAGTAACAGAAAAACAGAGCTTCTCAAAAGCAGATAAATAACAATATAAATAAAAGAGAAGTTAGAAGCCCTCAAACACGTTTGAGTTGGAGTAAAGTAGGGCTTCTTGAACTTCGGGTCTCCTCTTGAATGTCTGGTCGACTTGAATGCAGGAGGAGATCTCTTTCAATGTTGGGAAGAAGTAGGTGGATGCAGTTAATGTTGCTCTTCCCTCTTTTCCGTTGAAAACCAGGTTGCAGAGATTAAAAGCTTGATTACTTTGAGTGGAATGGTTGTTCTCTTTCTTGCTACAGTCTTCTGTGGCTATTTAAGCCATCCCCCACGGAAACTAGCCGTTAGAGACTTTTTTCTGCCCGTTCTGCACACTCTGCACAGCCTGACAATATGTCCGTTGGTGGGTTGGAGTCGACTCGCGCGATCAGGAGTCGACTCGGCTGTAGCGGGAGTCGACTCATGCTTTTCTGGAGTCGACTCGGCAACTATTCCGGATTTGAATTAAAGTCGCCTCTTCGACTGGGAGTCGACTCGCCAACTTCTGGAGCTGACTTGGCATTTTCGGAGTCGGCTCATCCCATGGAGTCCGTGGATCTATTTTTGAACTTGGTCCACTCGAGTCGACTCGACAATCCTGGGAGTCGACTCGGCGCTCAGAGCCCGAACTCTCGATCTACTGTCTTTTGGCTCGTCCAGTCTTGGAGTCGACTCGAACTGTTCCGGAGTCGACTCGGCTCTCAGTTTCCGAAACTTAGTCTTCTGTGTTTTTAGTGAAGCGCTGCCTTGGAGTCGACTCGAGCTGTCTGGGAGTCGACTCGAATCTCAGAGACAGCAAATTGGTCTTCTGTCTTCTTTGGGGTCGCGGTGTCTCGGAGTCGACTCGTGCAATGCGGGAGTCGACTCGAATCTCAGAGTCCGAAAAACGCTCTCTGACTTTTGCCTTGTGTACTGCTGAGAGTCGACTCTCACTATCTTTGGAGTCGACCTACCAACCATCGGAGTCGACTCGCGTTCCACAGGAGTCGACTCGAATCTCAGGGTCAAAAACCGCTCTCTGACTTTTCCGCCTGTAACTCCTTGGAGTCGACTCATACTTCTCCGGAGTTGACTCGGTAAACATCGGAGTCGACTCGCGCACTTCAGGAGTCGACTCGCTGACAGATTTTGAGTTGATGCTTTCTGTTTGTCTGTCTGTTCTCAGTTGGAGTCGACTCGTAATGGTCAGGAGTCGACTCGAGCCCGTGCCAGTGATCCTGATACGCTTGGAGTCGACTCGTAATACTCTGGAGTCGACTCGAGTCTCAGACTTTGGTTCAAACTGACTTCTTAACTTATCCAAAATATTATGAACCAAGTCTTGAGACACTTAGACAAGATTTTCACTGAAACACTCAATTGAATTCATTAGTAAACAACATATATACTCTAATGCTTTGAGCTCATCAAAATCAAATAGGGTTTTAATCAATCACTCCACACAAACTATAATATTTTAGTTAAGTTAGATCCTTCATTTTCATACAGTCATATTTGAATAATGCTGCCCTTATGTTAGCACAACAAAGCAACATATTAAAATATGCCATAAGCATCTTAATGCACCAAGATAATATTATATCAGTCCCCATAGCAAGCCTTGTGTTAGCACAACAAACTAGCATGGATCTTGACAAAATAGTATCGAGGCATGAAGGAAAGCTAGGAGTAGTGTTTTTCAACATTAAGCTATCCATAAAAGATGATTAACCAAGTTGGCCAAGTAAGTAGGTGGGAGGCTCCCCGTGCTTTCGCAACGGTTCTAATTAAGTAACCTCCTTTGATACTTTTTTAGACAAAAAATTGATCAATTGATCCAGAATGGGTCAGCTTAAAGTATTTTGCACTACGACTTAATATATTTTTTTATGAGGGCTTTCTGGTCTCTTGCACATTCATAAATATAACACATACATACATAGCATTTCTATAGACATACTACAACATATAATATTGCTATCTCATAGCATATAAAAATCATATAATATTGCTATCTCATAGCAAATATGAATCCTACATCATGCATGTTCATTTGATTGAACCAATAAAGGTTGGCTCTAATACCACTTGAGGGTTTAATGGCGATCTAGGGGTACAACGGAAGCACAGGATTTCAAAAATTTCTTAATAAAATTTCGTTACATCAAACCCTTATGAGCCAAGATCACCTTAATGGTAACAATCAAATAAATAAATATAAATATAGGAATAAAGGAATACCTGCAATGCTATATCCAAGTGTTCACCCTCTAACGTTGATTCATACAGAAACTGGGTTCAAGACTCTAGCTCCAAAGAACTTAATCCTTAATGCTGAATTCTTTCAAAGAACTCAATTGGCTTGCTTTCCTTGCTTTCTAATTTTCTTCCTCTTTCTAAATCTCCTTCTAAACTTCTTGTCCAAAAGAAGACCTCCTTGTCTTGGCTTAGGACACACTAGGAAAGAGATGTTAGAAAGAAAGATTACTTGTAAGAAAGAAGGGATAAGAGAGAGAGTTGGTTTTGGAATTTGGAATGGAATGAAATCACTGGGAGTGACTTCTATTTATAGATAGCATGGGGATGCATCACCAAAGGATGCATCCCATCCATCCACCCATCAGATGGGGTGTGTGATCCAAAGGGAGCACCTCATGAGAAAGAGGCGTATCAAATGATGGGGCGCCACCAATTAAAAAGGAGACATATCAGATAAGTATGAAACACCTATCAGATAAGATGATAGTTGTGTTTCATCCTTATCCATCCAAGAGGCGTCTCTTCATGATACGCTAATTCATTTCATGCGCCCAAATGCTTCTCATGCTAATATCCATGGGTTATCTCATCATCCAACGGTTGATGATGATCCAAGGGCTCAAATCCAAGGTGCCTCACTTAATCCCATTATGTCTTCATCCAACGACTGATGAAGATCTAATGGTCAAAAGTGAATGTGTCATCAAACCTAATCCAATTAGGTTCAAATCAAGCCAATTAGGTGCCAACTCTTGGCCAACCCATATTAGGATATGATTTAATCAAATTAGATCAATCCAAATCAAGAATCAGATTCGAATCCAATTCGAATCAGGAGCTAAGGTTTGCAACACGTGCTAGCATGTTCATTTTGCAAACATGATCTAATCTAATTAGATCCTTGATTAGTTCCCTTATGTGTGACCCATTGGGTTCCATACCTAGCCAGCAGTAGGTGCGGGTATAAGTTGACCTAACTTGATTAGAACTCTTTTAATCAATTTAGGTCCAAACTGTGTAAACCCGAACTTAACAATTAGAACCCTTTCTAATTGGTGATCAAATTAAACTCTTTAATTCGATCAAACCTACAAGACAAGATTGATGTCTAGCAACGTATCAAGTCTACCCGAAAAATATAAAATTTGGTAGAAATACCAAACATACTCTTCAGTGACAAGTTACCGAATATGTATATAAGTATGAATCTATGTCAAACTTAATTACATATTTATGTCTCTCTTAATCTTTTAATGATAATTCGAATAATGAAACATTAGAAACTCTTTCTAATTTTCATTCTACTTTCATCAAAGATTTTTTGAATTATCATATGATTAGAGTAAGTAGGATGCAGTCTTCTCTTACTAAAAATGATTGATTCATTATTGACTTACTTATAATCTTCATACACAATCCACCATATCCAAAAGATCCCGTACACAACTTATTGTCATGAATGAGTGTAAACCAAAATATGGATTCATGTGCCCAAGATACCATGGTGATCTTAGGTCAAAGGATCAGTTGCACAACTTCCACTAAGACAATTATCTTTTGACATGTAAGTAAAACTCCATAAAATATTCTCTTGGCAGGTCAATTAAGTAAACTCATTCCTCTAATGAGCACCCACATCTTTGTATTAGTATCTCTACACAAGTGATTGTGAGATCAATCACCCTCTGCATCGAGCATACATAAGAGTGCCTATCTTTCCGGTAGCATTGATCTCCAACTCAATGTACCAACAACTGGAAATATCTTAGATTAGGATTTTAGGATTTTAGGTCTCACTAGCATGATCTCATCATAGCCCTAAAACTATTGCCCTAATCTATGAAATTCATCACAAATATAAGATGCAACAAATGTGAAATATAATACCTTTTATTTATAATCAAAATGTCATGTATATGATCTGGAAAAAATAAAAGAAACTCTATCGCAATATAGATTGCGATTGGCTTTTAGGGCACTATTCTTTCATTGATATCCATTTGAAAGAGTCTGAAGTTCATGTAGCAAGCAAATGATAATAACAAACTTATGGCTTCTAATCTTGCTAAAGGTGCAAAGGTTTCATTAAAATCTATTCTCTCTTTCTGATTATATTCTTTAGCAACTAACCTAGCTTTGTTTCTTGTCACTAATCCTTCTTCATTAAGTTTGTTTCTGAAAATCTATTTAGTTCCAATTATAGAAGAGTTTTCAGGTCTTTCAACTAAATCCCAAATGTTATTTCTTTTGAATTGATTAAGTTCATCTTGCATTGCCATTATCCAATAATTATCTTGTTCAGGGTCTCAAATATCTTTTGGTTCAGTTTGTGAGACAAAAGGCAATATGATTAATGATATTCCTAATAGAAGATCTAGTTTTAACACCTTGAGTAGGATCACCAATAATTAAATCTTTGGGGTGATGGGTTGCATATCTCCATTCTTTTGGCAGGTCATGCTTACCTTACTGAATTTGATCTTCTTCTTGATCATTTTTCTGTTCTTCATTATTCTGATTTTTATTTTCTGATGTAGAACCATCCTTTAGGGTTAAGTCCCTAATTTCTTGATCAAGCTCTCATGCATCATCATCAGCATCTACATCCTTTCTTGATGAAACGTCATTAGTCTCATCAAAAATAACATGAATTTATTAAAAGTATTTTACCTGAAACACTCAGTTGAATTTATTAGTACAATATGAAATATACTCAAGTATTTTGGGCTCATCAAAATCAATTAGGGGATCAACAATCACTCAGCAGAGTTTAACTCATCTTAATTTCTTTGAACCTTTTTCTAATGAATTCCTCTTCAGTTTTTATGTATTTTCTTCTGAAACACTCACTTAGATTCATTAGTATAATAAGGAATATACTCATATGTTTTGGGCTCATCAAAATTAAATAGGAAATCAAACACAATTGATGGTATAGGTCATACAAATTAGACGGTCGGGGAGGAGGACCCCTAGGCGGTTCGTACTTGTCTTTAGGGTGAATATTGGGTACTAATGGCTTCGTAGTATGCTCCTCATAATGGACCTCATTTGCTTGCAAATCTTCAATATTGACAATTGGGCTCATCCACCGATGTAGTTCTACATGCTCCTTCGAATTTAACGTGTATGCTGGTAGATTTGGTAGTATAGAGTCAGAAACAAGTTCTATCACATGCTGGATATTCTGCTTCGGAAGTAACTCCTTGGGCATCTCCTTAGGTGCTACATCTGAAAAATCACTTAGAATAGATAGGAATTCTGGTGGTGTGCTATCGGTAGGACACGCTACCTCCATCACCAATGCATAAGCGACCCCTTTGTCACCTTGAGTCACTTCAGCAAGCCACATGGGTTGTTGCCTTGGTGCCCTTGGAGAGCCCTAAGTGGTGTGCATCTGATCCGCTGCACACTCTGATGTGGGTGCATGCACTCGGCTGGTGCATGGAAGGCTGATGCGTACAAACTGATGCGGGTTGCATGCAAGGCTAGTGTGTGCTGAAGTTTGATCTGTGTTAAAGGTTGGCACCCGTTGTACCGATGGGGCGAGGGATGGCATGCGGGCTAGGCTTGTTGATAGTCAACTTTAAAGACCACGCAATAGCACGTATCTAGTAGGATAGTGATTACGGGTATCGATCCACAGGAATTGGGGTACAGTTGTTTTATTAAAAAAAATATTTAAAAAGAAAGTTTAGGAAGACTATTGAACTAAATAATTTAAGAGAAATGCAATTAAAATGATATCAGTTTGGGGGAAACCTAGGGCAAGAAATTAACCACTAACATCGGAACAAGGGTTATTTATAATTTATTTCGTTCTTGGATTAACATGCAAATTGGCTACAAGCCATTAAGCATTTGAGTAGAAATTCACAAAAGTAATTTAGGCATAATCCATCTTCAGTTGGCATGAAATGTCTACCCTAATCTAAAGTGGCAGCACATCGCATCTTCCCTAAGCATGGACTATCTTATATTTACTTAGTGATCATGAAGAACAGTTGTATAAACTTCACATTTAAAATCACAGAAATTAAACATAAAATAAAAGAAGATATTCATTAAAAATAATAAGTTCATACAACTCCAAGAATATAAAATAAAATATAAAACTCGTGTCCCTTTATTAGGGCTGCATCCAGCCCTAGAGAGGAGATCAGCCTTCCATGGAGTGGTGGACGGCAGCAGCAGCACAGCAGCGGGCTCCCGTCACTTTCTTCTCTTCCTTCGGCGACTCCCCTCTTATCATTTTATTTCTTTTCTCTCTTTTTTTTTTGTGGAAAGTAATTCCCAGAATATCCCATACTATTATCTCTCCCTTTACTTCTTCGGTGGGAACTCAGCCTCAAAACCCCCAAGCTTCTTCTTCTCCCGGTGAACTATGTGGGATTCCGCCTTTGAGAAGATGATGGGAGCAGCCCCCGGTGGGGGAAGAGGGAATGCCCCCCCCCCCCCCGGTGGGGAAGGAGGAATGCCCTCTCCCCTTCACATCTTGACTTCTTTTATAGCCTGCAAACTCCCTCTCTCTTCCCCTATTTCAAGTACAAGATAAGGATGGAATGCAGCTACTCTCGATCCTTGGATGCGGTGAACACTTGCGGCTTTAATCCGGATGCTGGAAGATATGCGTAACAGGGAAGATCTCGCGAACGGTGGAATGCAATCCGTGGATGAAGGCTGATCTCGATCGTATCCTGGAATGAGTGCGGCTGTAGCTGGATCTGGCTGGAGGTGGTTCCGAAACAGGGGAATATATGAAGCTTGGGATGCACGTGGAGGATGGGCAGCTGCATGCAATCGAGAGGAAGGCTGACTTGATTTTGAAGAGGAGATCTGGGAAGTGTTTTCAGAATCTGGATGGATTAAAGCTAATCCGAACTGATTGGGAGATGGAGGCGTTGAAGATCTGCTGGGAGTGAGCGGAAGAAGCTGGGGAAGATGTGATCCGTGGGAGAAGGGAGTTAATCCGAATGGAAGGATATGGCTTACAGGATGCTTGATTCGGCTGGGAAGGATAAGGATGAATGCGGAGCTGATGCTGGGATAGCTTGCGGTTGAGATGAACTTGGATATGGCTCGGTTCGTGGGATGCAGAGGAGGCTTGAAAATGGTGGATACGGCTAGTGGCTTGGGAACGGATGCTTGGGAAGCGTGGGAATCCGGCTGGCCGCGGGATAAGGGTGATTACAAACGGAATGAATGTGAAACAGGGGAGAGAATTTCACATGTGGATGGTTGAATCCCTGCATATCCGAATGCGAACGGGATGAAGGGAAGTTGAGGAAGAAAACGGACGCGAGAGAAGATAAGGATGCTGGGAGGATGAAGTCGAAGAATACTTGGGAGATGCTTTGGATGCGGAAGGATCACGAACATGGTGAGCTGGGACGAACACGGAGGAGATGAGCTGGGGCTTTGATCTTTATCTATGGACGCGCAAAGCTAGACATGGGAGAATTAACGTGGAGGAGGACGTGGAGCGGGATGGCTGCATTCGGCTGAGAAGGAAATCTGAAAATGTGGGATGAGCTGGCTCCAGGCTGAGAAGAGATGAGATCATTTGAGATGAAGATGAATCTATTAGATGCAGGGGATTGATCTTTATCCATAGATGCGTGGAGGAGATGATCTGTTCTTTGTTCCAACGCATGGGAAAAACAATGGGTTTGAGAGGCGTGGAGTTGGGTGATAGCAAGATGAATGGCTGAGATGGGATGAGGCTTTGGGATCCGTGCAACTAAGATGGTATGCTTTGAGATTTGAGAAACAAATAATTGAAGGGATTTTATTGTTTTTGAGATTAAAATTGGATCATGTGGAAAAAGAGTTGGAACGAGTGGGGAGAAATTTAGGTGAACATGTGAAGAGTCGGGAAGCACTGGGTTTTGGAGAAGAGTTCTTGGAGTTGACTCTGGAGGATGTGAAATGATGCAGTGTCAGTTTAGGCTTTACCGAATTAAGCTTGACTCGATCTGCATATATTAAGCTTAATCAGTAAATAAATAAGTAAAACTTCAATTATCTTTAATAATTTATTAAAATGCAGTGATGAAGGTAACACATTTTTTTAGTTGAATTTACAAAATATGTGAATTAAAATAATGATAAGTGCTATGAATAAGATATTAATTTATGCATTATTTAGCACTTATCACACCCCCCAACCTACATTTTGCTAGTCGTCGAGCAAAATAATAAAAAAAAACTAATTCACTTTCGCAGGAATCGCGATTGCATTTACCGTATGCAATAAGGCTTTAAACCCCTAGGTGGCCCTAGTGGACGAGTTTTGTCTCGTGAGGGTTTCCGGCTCAGATACCCACAAACTGCTGTCTCTACCCAAAAGAATTTTTTTTTATCGTTTTATAAAAACTAATTTCAAATGTATAAGTTCCAAGAATTTCAAAAGCACACAAAGTTTTAATTACTAAGTCAGCCCAAATCCTAGGTCAGTATGCAATTTAAGTTGAAGTTATTAAGTTTCCGTTAGGGAGTTGTAAGGCGTATTTATACTTGGGTGCTTGGTGATATCTAGACCATACACAAACTAAGGTTTTGGACTCCCCAAAATACTGCTAAAGCTAGTAGTTTCCAAGAATTGGTCAGATAAGACCTATTCACTGATTCAAAATCATCCTATCTTGCAGGATTTCGAGAGTTGTGGATGTTTACTTTAATACCTCATGGGCTTTATCTGTAATATTCCAGTTTACTCAAATTTTTACAACGACGGCTTTCACACTATCGTCTTTTTTCAAGGTCAATATTATTTTCTCTTTCTCTATTTTTTTTTGAGATTTATAAATTATACACTTTTACTCTTGTAATGATTCCTCCGTGTAGCGAGCATTCAGTCAACAACTTCCACACCAGATGGCATAAGGTGTTGGGCATCAAGACTCCCCTACGGACCTATGCTCGGGTTCATCATCACAAGTCCGCTGACCTTTGACAATAGGTAGCCCTTTTCGATGTACCTGACTAAATTCACTCTTTTTTTTCTTTTTATTTATTTATTTATTTATTTATTTCAGAAGATAATAGTGAATTAGATAGGTATGATTCATCAGGACTCAAAGTTGCTACCAGACTTAACAACATAATGATGAACCTAACCCTTAGAAGTGCAGGCCATGTGTGTTGTGAAATTCCAAAGTAAAAATTATCTTACAACTCGCTAAAAGAACTTTTAATAAAAAGAACTCAAATTGTCTTACTTCTGACTAGTCATTGGGCTTTTTAGATTTTATATACTTTGTACATTTATCATTTCAGCACTAAGGCATAGAAATTAGGTTCGTTTTTTTTTCCGAAAAACTTATTCAATAATGCGAAAATGCAAAAAATTTCTTATAAAATTCGAATCTTATACCCCCAACCTAGATCAGACATTGTCCTCAATATTTTTTTTTTGAGATGAATATTATATTATTATATATTTTTTATATTTTTTATTTTTTTATTTTAGTTTGGACGAAAATATGATGCATATGGAGGATAGAAGCATTTTACCGTAATTGCATCAGTAATATGAGGGATCCTGTTAATGCAATAAAAAAATGCAAAAAAAAATGCAAAAATGACCTACGAAAATTGGGTTGCCTCCCAATAAGCGCTAAGTTTAACGTCTTCAGCCAGACGCCGCGCATCCTTATCAAATCATACCGGGTATAGTTGATTCTAATGTTCTGATGTCAGCTCGAATATTTCTAAGGGTCTGTTCTATTTTAGGGTCAAAAGGTAATAGTTCAGGAGATCTGGAACGACACCCTAGCATGCACCAATACTTTTCGGATCAGTCACGTACAGTCAAGCATGCACTAAAAGAAAAACACATCAAATCCTTGTATTTGCCCTAAAATCACTAGACAGCTCCTAACTGGTTTGAAGAGGGCACCTAAGCCTCCAATCCGGTCTAATGAACTTAGTTGACCAGATAAGCTCCCAGGTAAGTGGGGGGGTCATGATGCGTTCGCAAAGGTTCTACTTAAAAACCACTTGCCTCGAACAGATGAACTATCTTCCTTAAAGGGACAAAGCTTGCCTAGACATCAACTGAGTCACAGAGCAAAATTGGTGCAACTTTTGGTGATCTTCGTCCTATTGAGCTTGAATATCCCTAGATGCCAACGTCTAATTGATTTTAATTAACGTGATGGCTATGTGAGAATTGATTCACCTAATTTGGGCAAGAATCTGGTGATGAAATTCAGTTCTTATCTTGTTGGGGTGATTGCCCTTACTATGTGCGGATTAATTGGTGTATGTGTATCAAGCATGCATTCACACTTTTGCTGAAATTAAAATCAAACAATCACCACAAAATTTCAAGGTAATTGGAATTAATTTAAATAAGAAAGGTTTAGAGGTTACCAAAGAGAATTTCCCTAGCAATTTTTTTATATTTATTATTTTTTTTAGGCAAACCTCTACAGCATTCCTTTTTCAGCAGTTCCCTTTTGATCGTCCCAAATTTCTTTTTCGATTCCTGATAAAAAAAATCAAAAATTAGTAAGAGAGAGAAAGGAGATAAGAAAAGTAACAAAAATAGAAAATATTTTAATTTTATTTTAGATATATATATTATTATTATTATTATTTGAAAGTTTTTTTTAAATGAAAAGAAAAACAACTATGCTAACAATCTCCGGCAATGGCGCCAAAAATTGATAGTCAACTTTAAAGACCACGCAATAGCACGTATCTAGTAGGATAGTGATTACGGGTATCGATCCACAGGGATTGGGGTACAGTTGTTTTCTTAAAAAAAATATTTAAAAAGAAAGTTTAGGAAGACTATTGAACTAAATAATTTAAGAGAAATGCAATTAAAATGATATCAGTTTGGGAAAAACCTAGGGCAAGGAATTCACCACTAACATCGGAACAAGGGTTATTTATAATTTATTTCGTTCTTGGATTAACATGCAAATTGGCTACAAGCCATTAAGCATTCGAATAGAAATTCACAAAAATAATTTAGGCATAATCCATCTTCAGTTGGCATGAAATGTCTACCCTAATCTAAGGTGGCAGCATATCGCATCTTCCCTAAGCATGGACTATCTTATATTTACTTAGTGATCATGAAGAACAGTTGTATAAACTTCACATTTAAAATCACAGAAATTAAACATGAAATAAAAGAAGATATTCATTAAAAACAATAAGTTCATACAACTCCAAGAATATAAAATAAAATATAAAACCTGTGTCCCTTTATTAGGGCTGCATCCAGCCCTAGAGAGGAGATCAGCCTTCCATGGAGTGGTGGACGGCAGCTGCAGCACAGCAGCGGGCTCCCGTCACTTTCTTCTCTTCCTTCGGCGACTCCCCTCTTATCATTTCATTTCTTTTCTCTCTTTTTTTTGTGGGAAGTAATTCCCAGAATATCCCAAATTATTATCTCTCCCTTTACTTCTTCGGTGGGAACTCAGCCTCAGAACCCCCAAGCTTCTTCTTCTCCCGGTGAACTATGTGGGATTCCGCCTCTGAGAAGATGATGGGAGCAGCCCCCGGTGGAGGAAGAGGGAATGCCCCCCCCGGTGGGGAAGGAGGAATGCCCTCTTCCCTTCACATCTTGACTTCTTTTATAGCCTGCAAACTCCCTCTCTCTTCCCCTGTTTCGAGTACAAGATAAGGATGGAATGCAGCTACTCTCGATCCTTGGATGCGGTGAACACTTGCGGCTTTAATCCGGACGCTGGAAGATACGCGTAATAGGGAAGATCTCGCGAACGGTGGAATGCAATCCGTGGATGAAGGCTGATCTCGATCGTATCCTGGAATGAGTGCGGCTGTAGCTGGATCTGGCTGGAGGTGGTTCCGGAACAGGGGAATATATGAAGCTTGGGATGCACGTGGAGGATGGGCAGCTGCATGCAATCGAGAGGAAGGCTGACTTGATTTTGAAGAGGAGATCTGGGAAGTGTTTTCAGAATCTGGATGGATTAAAGCTAATCCGAACTGATTGAGAGATGGAGGCGTTGAAGATCTGCTGGGAGTGAGCGGAAGAAGCTGGGGAAGATGTGATCCGTGGGAGAAGGGAGTTAATCCGAATGGAAGGATATGGCTTACAGGATGCTTGATTCGGCTGGGAAGGATAAGGATGAATGCGGAGCTGATGCTGGGATAGCTTGCGGTCGAGATGAACTTGGATATGGCTCGGTTCGTGGGACGCAGAGGAGGCTTGAAAATGGTGGATACGGCTAGTGGCTTGGGAACGGATGCTTGGGAAGCGTGGGAATCCGGCTGGCCGCGGGATAAGGGTGATTACAAACGGAATGAATGTGAAACAGGGGAGAGAATTTCACATGTGGATGGTTGAATCCCTGCATATCCGAATGCGAACGGGATGAAGGGAAGTTGAGGAAGAAAATGGACGCGAGAGAAGATAAGGATGCTGGGAGGATGAAGTCGAAGAATACTTGGGAGATGCTTTGGATGCGGAAGGATCACGAACATGGTGAGCTGGGACGGACACGGAGGAGATGAGCTGGGGCTTTGATCTTTATCTATGGACGCGCAAAGCTAGACATGGGAGAATTAACGTGGAGGAGGACGTGGAGCGGGATGGCTGCATTCGGCTGAGAAGGAAATCTGAAAATGTGGGATGAGCTGGCTCCAGGTTGAGAAGAGATGAGATCATTTGAGATGAAGATGAATCTATTAGATGCAGGGGATTGATCTTTATCCATAGATGCGTGGAGGAGATGATCTGTTCTTTGTTCCAACGCATGGAAAAAACAATGGGTTTGAGAGGCGTGGAGTTGGGTGATAGCAAGATGAATGGCTGAGATGGGATGAGGCTTTGGGATCCGTGCAACTAAGATGGTATGCTTTGAGATTTGAGAAACAAATAATTGAAGGGATTTTATTGTTTTTGAGATTAAAATTGGATCATGTGGAAAAAGAGTTGGAACGAGTGGGGAGAAATTTAGGTGAACATGTGAAGAGTCGGGAAGCACTGGGTTTTGGAGAAGAGTTCTTGGAGTTGACTCTGGAGGATGTGAAATGATGCAGTGTCAGTTTAGGCTTTACCGAATTAAGCTTGACTCGACCTGCATATATTAAGCTTAATCAGTAAATAAATAAGTAAAACTTCAATTACCTTTAATAATTTATTAAAATGCAGTGATGAAGGTAACACATTTTTTTAGTTGAATTTACAAAATATGTGAATTAAAATAATGATAAGTGCTATGAATAAGATATTAATTTATGCATTATTTAGCACTTATCACTTGCGCGTGGGCATAGCATGCTGTGGTTGATTTTAGCAATGTTATCTTTGCTACAAATTGTTTCAGCAGCAAACCTTCGCTGCAATTAGCTTCAGCACCATCCTTCTTGCCGCAGATGTCAAGCATGAATGCTTGGCCGACCTCTCACTGCTCAAACTCGTTGTTGCTGCCCTCTGAAATTGCAGCAACCTCCGTATCTTTTTTGCGAACCAATGTATATTGTTGGACTTTGGTGGGGCAAACAACGACAATGTGTCCCTTGCCGCCACACTTGGAGCACATGGCTTGGCCTCCTCTTCGTGGCTTAGGACCCTTGTCTTTCTCGCTGCATCTTGCTGCTCCACGCTCCGAATTTGGACTCCTATGTGCAGAAATTTCAGATCTTATGAAAGAGAGAATACCTAGAGAAAAAGGAATGCCTTTGTTGCTGCATTCTAGAGTTCCTTGCCCAACTTGAAGTGACGTTGTAGTTGTGCTTCCGCAGCATCCATCTTTTGGTTCAAGGCAGCCATTTGGTGGTGAACTTCAGCCATCATCTCATTTTCATCTCGTTGTCGATCGGCATGATAGTGATGGCCGCTTCTCAAACTCATAATGGTAGAGTACCCAACTTGTCGATCGAGATGGTAGGGATGGCCACTTTTCGTACTCATGAAGGTAGAGTACCTAGGTTGATGCAGATCAGCATGGTAGGGATGGCCACTTCTCGTACTCATGAAGATAGAGTACCTAGATTGATGTCGATCAGCATTGTAGGGATGGCCGCTTCTGGTACCCATGGTGATAGAGTACCCAAGTTGATCTGAACCTTGAGCAATCTGATCAGCCTTCTCTAGATCAAGTCACCTCCAAATTAATCATAGATTACCCCAACAACAGTGGCTCTTGACTAGCAAAAAAAATTGCTGCACACGCAACAGAAAATTCAGAATTGCCCTAGCAATCTATTCGGACCTTCTCTGCTGCCTACAATCTTCAGATCAGCAATACTTTCACCCTGTGGTCGTCACCCAAAGGATGAACCGACCCTCCCAAATCACCACTAATCTGAATGCTTCAAAACAATCACAGCAAAGCAAAAAAAAAATTCTGCACTGCTGTAGATCTGTCCCTTGCGATCAGATCAGCAAGTCTCTGCTGCCAAACACCCTTCAAGTTAGAAACTCTTCCGACCGGTGGTCGTCACCTAAAGGATGATCCAACCCAACCAATCTGATTTAATCTTCAAACTTCAGCACTAAATAAACTTCTCCAAACACCAATCACAACCAGGCAATTTATATGGTTGTAGGATTTTAATTCACCATAGATCCAAACAATAAACTTTCACAACAAATTAAGATATGTAGAAATTTGTAACACCACTAGATCCACAATTTGTGTACTGCATAAATTAAAATCTTCAAAGATCTAGATGTATGTGTTGCAGAAAATTCAATCAACCTCAGATCCATACAATATGCGTTGTAGAAATTTTCGATCTAAGATATATGTGTTTTAGAATTTCAAAACACTTAAAATCTAATATATCCTCCACCAATCAAAAGCACCAAACTCTACAATTCTGATCCGAAAAATTTTAGAGATAGAATGTTACCCCTGGGAGAGAATCTCTAATTGATGCAGGATCTTCACTTTGATGCAGGATCTTCGCTCTGATACCAATTGACGTAGTCGAAGATCGGCATGCGGAAAACGGAAAGGATGAATATGGGGATGGTAGGCGTGACAATATTTTTTTTTCTTGATTATGGCTATGGCTTGGAAGGGAAAGGATGCATTGATACCACTTGACGCAATCGGAGATGGGTGTTACTGGATTTTATGGATGTTAATGAAACTCTCTCTCTCTCTCTCTCTCTCTCTCTCTCTCTCTCTCTCTCTTTCTCTCCTTTGGTAATGGCAGCTAGGGTTCTTGGATGGAGGAAGGAGGAAGATGAGATGGCTAAAGGGTTTATTTGGGTCTAAAGATTAGTAGCCAAATGGAAAGGTTGGACTTGATTGAATGGGGCAAATGGTCTTTAGTTTGAACCCAAATTTGATTTGGGTTTGGAATGTGAGGGGGCTTGGATGTGGATGAAGTCTTGGAGTCCTAAAAAAAAAGGATTCTAAGGGATTAGGGCTAGGCGGTGAGATTAGGAGGGGATAAATATGGATTTAAAGTATGTGTCTCACCTCCACTTAAATGAAAATAAAGCTAGGTGGGAGAGAGGAGTCCAACATTCTTCCTTCACCTCTTCTTAGCGTCGCACCAAGGAATAAGAAGAGTCTCTCTTCTCACATTAAGGGCTCTCAAAGCTCTCAAAAACATGAGAAAATTTCACTCCAATTAGTTCTGAATTTTATTCTTCAACCTCTCCATTATATAGAGAAGGAGGTCGGAAAAATAAGCACTCTTACAACTAGAAATTTTAGAAACTCCTAAACATGGACTCCTACTAAACATGGGCTCTTTTAATTTTAATCAAACAATTGACTTATTCAAATAACTTAGTAATTAAGACTCCTACTTAACTTGAATCTCCTCTTGGCGCATGTGATAGAATCTAAGTTAGCTTCGACTCTTCATGTCGCATGACCAAGAGTCCAACTTAATGAGGACTCTTCATGCCACATGGGAAGAGAGTCCAATTCTTTTAGGACTCTTCCCCACATGACACATGGATTCATCACACAACTCTTAAAGCAAATCAAGATCCTTCAATGCCTTGGACTCAATTAAATTAGGCATTGGAACAACTATACCCAAGGTGACTTGACCCAATCCTTACATGGACTCAATCCTCACACACATGGACTCAACATTCACACACCCAAGGGGATTTGGGCTCGAAGCTCCTGCATCAGACTGGTTGGTCTACGATTCATTCTGGGTAGAGAAGATGCTTGAGCAAATGACAAAATAGAAGAAAATCAACTGAATGTGGAGATGAGGTTAGTGTATCACATGGCTAGTTTGATCTTCTTTCCAAATTTGGGGAGAATTGACTATGTTATGAGGCATGAATTATGCATTATTTTCCACATCATTAGAGAAATTCCCTTGAATCTCCCAGCTCTAATGTTCAGAGGATGCATGAGGCAGTATCACGGTGATGCAGACGTGGATGGGCGCTTGCTGAAATCTAGTTGAGCGGCCGTTGATCTCTCTCTCTTTTTTTCTCTTTCTTTCTCTATCTATGGTGGCCAGGGTTCTTGGAGAAAGAAGGAGGAAAAAGATGATGGAAGAAGATGGCTAAGTGGTTTACTTCGGTTCAATGGTTGGCGGCTGAAATTTGGGGGATTGGCCTGATTGGACTAGGGGTGGATGGAGTTGGCTTGGACCCCAAGAGGACTTGGGTTTGGATGTGAGATGCTTAGGGGCGTGAAGGAGGTTTAGGTGTTCTAATAAAAGAAGGATTCTAGGTGGGCGTGAGCGAGGTATGGCATGAAGCAAGGGAGGATAAGTATGGAAAGAATGAGAGAATCTTACCCTCACTCAATTCAATGGTTAGGAGAAGGAAAGATGGCATCTCACCAAGCTTCCTTCAGCCCTCTTGGCGTCGCACTAAGCAAGAAGGATTCTCTCCTTCATGAGATGGGATTCTCATAATTTTAAGGAAAACAATTGATCAAATTCTGAAGTTTATTCTTCAACCTCCTCTATTTATAGAGTAAGAGGTTGGGTTAAACATGGACTCTTACAATCAAAATTTTAGGACTCCAACTAAACATGGATTCAAATCAATCATTTGACGAAATAAACTGACGAAATAAACTAATGAAATCCACTAAACCAACTAAGACTCCTAAATAACTAGGACTCCTCATGGTGCATGAAAGAGAGTCCAAATCAGCTAGGACTCTTTTCCAAATGCCACATGGACCAAATAGACAAACCCCTAATCACTCAAAGACTCTTCAACGTCATGGACTCAATGTGGTTTTATGGCGTTGGGATCCAAACTCCAACTGACTCAACATGCCAAACAAAAAGGACTCAATCCTCACACGCCCAAAGGGATTGGGTTCAATGCTCCTACATTAATTCTCCTGTGCTGCGAAAGAACTCGGCTCCCTCCATCGAGTTACGTGACTGATAGAGCTCGTACAGGTCTGGGTTCAAGCACTGGACCTCCTCAGTCTTCAGCTACGAACAATCTGAAAGGGGTCGGTCCTTTTATTTCACCAGAAATTTTTGATATCCTCCTCAATGGGTAGACACGATCTGATCATCAAGGATGTCTTCGATTTCATCTTTTGGGGCTGATCATCAAGGGAGTATTGGTACTAGCGGGATGACTTCAGTTTAGCATGGTGACCTTCATATGACTGCAAATCTTCAAAATTTAAGAAGGGGCTGATTTGAAGGTCCTCAGGCAACTCTAGCACATAAGCGTTCGGTCCCAATTGCTTCAGCACCTTAAATGGTCTGACTCGTCGTAGATGAAGCTTCTAAAAATTTCCATGGGAAAAATGTTCAACGCGCAGCTGCATCAAAACTAGATCACCTTCTTTGAATTCTAAGGGACGCCTCCTCTCATCTGCTTGCTATTTGTAGAGCTCGGTGTTAGTGGCTAAACGGTGTCGTACTTCAGGATGTAAGTCTTAGATGTGCCTTGAAAAATCTTCACCACTCTCGTTGATCTATGAGTTGTTGGGTAGAGAAACTTGATCAATGGGCAGTCGTGGCTTCATACCCTAGAACAACTTCAAATGGAGATGACCAATGGTTCAATTGACGGAGTTGTTGTAGGTGAACTCGGCATGCGGCAAAATCATATCCCATGATGTCACATTATCATGAACAAAGCAACGAACAAGGTTGCCAAGGCTTCGATTCACCACTTTTGTTGGCCTATCAGTTGGAGGATGATAGGCACTGGAATAAGATAGTCGTGTGCCAAGCTTCGACCATAGTGTCTTCCAAAAATAAGTGACGGACTTGACATCATGATCTGAAACTATAGTCTTAGGTAGTCCATGTAAATGAATCACCTCTCTCAAGAAAATGGTAGGCACTCGAGAAACATCAAATGTCTTGGAACAAGGCACGAAGTGTGCCATCTTTGAAAACCGATCGACAATGACAAAGATGGAGTCATGACCATATACCGTCTCTGGTAGTCCTAGCAAAATCTTCCCTTGAGAAACTCAAAAGAGGCAAGGGAGAGTAGAGCCCGGCATTGGTCTTGGTGCCCTTGGCGAGCTGGCATGTCTGGCAGTGCTTGATGGCACGACTGACATTCTTCCACAAGGTCAGCCAGAAGAAGCGATCCTCCCCCATAGCAATGGTCTTATCATGATGAAAATGTCCAGCAAGTTCTTCGCCATGGATCTTCCTAATAATGTAGTCACGAAGAGAAGTTTTCGAGACACAAAGCCTTGTGCATTGGAACAGGAACCTGTCATGAAGAGAATACTCCGTATGCTGCAATTGGTTACCTATAGTTAGCTTCATGTAGATCGGCTGAAAATAAAACTCTAATACATACAAATTTTTCAGATCTTCAAATCCTGTTACTTCTGCATTCAAAAGGGTTAGAAGATGGACTTTTCGGTTTAAGGCATCAGCAACTCGGTTCTCCACGCAATCCAAGCTTCAACACAAAAGTAAATTGCTGCAACACATCTACGCACTTAGCATGGCATGCATTAATTTTCTTTTAGGAGTTGATGTACTTCAGCGAATCATGATTAGTATACAAGACAAACTCTCATTGAAGAAGGTACTTCTTCCAATGATTGAGGGTTTGAATAATAGCATAGAACTCAATGTCATAAGTAGAATACCTCTTATTCGCATCATTGAGTTTCCCGCTGAAGAACGCTATCAGGTGTCCTTCCTGACTCAGAACTCCTCCAATGCCGACATGGGAAGCATCACAAGCGACCTCGAAGATTTGATCAAAGTTGGAAAGTCGAAGAATAGGAGCTCGAGTCAATCTCTCCTTAATCTCCTCAAACGCCTTGGTAGCCGCAGGTGTCAATTGGAACAATCCGGCCTTCATGCAGTTGGTAGCACCATGATGGTGCTAAAATTTCTGATGAACCTGCGGTAGAAGGTAGCGAGGCCATGAAAGCTCCATACTTCATGGATGTTGCTTGGAGTTGGCTAATCCCATATGGCCCGAATCTTCTCCGGATCCGCGGCAATGCTTTGATCTGAAATCATGAATCCTAGGAAGGGACCTCGAGATTCAGCAAAGAATTTTTTTTTTTAAGATTTACATAAAGCTTCTTCGATCGTAGAACTTGAAGCACTTGTCGAAGATGCTGGTTGTGCTCCTCTCGGCTGCGACTAAAAATCAAAATATCGTCAAAGTAAACAACCACAAATTTTCCAATGAACGGTTTCAGCACTTGGGTCATAACCCGCATAAAAGTGCTCGACGCATTGGATAGACCAAAGGGCATGACCAACCACCACTTGTAGAAGCCATCCTTGGTCTTGAATGCGATCTTCCATTCATCCTCGTAAGCAATTCCTTAGGTGTTAAATCAGAAAAATCTTCTAAAATAGTCTGGAAATCAGACAGTATCGCATGTGAAATTTCAGGCCCAACTTTTCTTGAAACCAATGCGTATACGACTCCAAACTCATGGTTGATTTCTTCGAATTGCCTCATAGATAAAACCTTTTAGATTACTAGATTTTCAGGTGTGAAATCCGCAATTCGAAGTAGTTTTAAAATAATTTTCTTATTGGCATACATCAAGAAATAACAATTAGAATAACCACCATACATCAGCCATCGATCAAGAGGAAATAAATAATTCAATAATTATTAAAATTGATTTATAAATTAGTTTCTGAGGGCATAATTCTAACAGTTGTCTGTTTGAGTATCTCTGGCAGTATCAACGACTCCCTCCTGCTGAGGGGTTCTACCGACCCGATGGGGTGTGCCACCATCTTGCCAGTTTGGTGCCTCATCAGTAGCACCAAGGCCAAAATCACTAGGCCTTGTCCCGACCTTTAAATAGATGATCCCGACCTTGTTCGCTCGATCTCTGGATTGCAATAAACTTCCGATTTTCACTGCGATTGGGAAGGAAGAAGACTCCAGCTGGAGTCTTCCTCTCGATCTGCCCTCATGTGTGTCGCACGTGCAGCCCAAGGCCAAAATCACTGGGCCGGTCAAGTGAACCAAGTCCAATTCCTGGATTTGACACAAACTTTTAGCACCATATAAAGAGAAAATGGGTTGTTTATCCATCCCATTTCGTTCCTACCACTAGTACCCTCCAACTTTTAGCAAGTGTCTTCAACATCAAGTCCACTTGGATATTGTATGTCAATTTTAGCAAAATTTGTCAAATAAGACATATAGAAAAATTGAATAATAATTTTCTTATAAAAACATGCAGGATATTATAAAATTAAAATTGTATGCAATCAATATTTAATTTGTTAACACTGGAAATTGCTTAAAATGAAAGACACAAAACTCAGAAACAACCTTCTCTTAGTCTACTGCACTAGAACAAGCCACTGCACGCGCACATACACAAACGACAAAATGTGGCATCCTTTATGTACCCAGCAAAAGGTTGCATCATATGCTTCCTCTGGAAGTTCATTGAATGTGAAAAAAGCCCAAAAGCAAAAACAAAAGCCATAAGATCCCCAGCATTTTCGCCACGCCTTTTTTGCATAACTGCATGAGATAATAAGCGGGATTAATTTATTATAATGTTAACAGTGCAGAATTAAACCAGTCTTTGGACAATAGAGTCATACGTACGTCTCCGTGTTGTCCAACTTAATAGTTAACAGCGACCAGAAAAAAGAAAAACAGAAAAAAAAAAAAAAAACCGTTTCGATCACTCTCTAACTCTTCGCAAATATGAAATATTTATTGAAAAACTAGGTTACCGAGGACCGTTACATATGCCGTCAAACTCTTCATAAAACTAAATCAAGCAAGACATGGAGTCAATATAATATGCTGACGGATATACCATAACAGAGGGGGGAGAGAGAGAGAGAGAGAGAGGGAGAGAGAGAGCAGCAGAGATTCACCTCAGAGAACGCCTATGGAGAAGCTCTGCTGCCATCACATTTGCCCGTTGCTAGCTCCTCAACAGTCAAAATTGTTGCCATATTCCCTTTTTTTTGGGTTCTTGCTCTTTTCCTTCTTTTGCTTGGCCTCTTGTGGAGAAACATTGGCAGCAGCAGCAGCATTATCATCCTCAACCCTGCACATAACATGAAGCCACAAAATTTTGTACATAAATAC
Organism: Phoenix dactylifera; assembly: GCF_009389715.1. Taxonomy (NCBI): domain Eukaryota; kingdom Viridiplantae; phylum Streptophyta; class Magnoliopsida; order Arecales; family Arecaceae; genus Phoenix; species Phoenix dactylifera. The sequence goes on from NW_024068287.1 coordinate 164,741, forward strand.
AAATACCAAGCAAGATCTACGTTAGTTCAATTATATGATAAAATCTTACTTATCCAGAACAGTCAGGCCCTCATCAACATTCCCTCCTTTCTGCTTATTTTTCTTTTTTTTCTTCCTGCTATTTTCGTCCCTGCAAAATGGATAGCTATAGAAAAGTATATAAACAGAATATAAGTAAATGAAACCAACAATTTAGTTTCGCCTAATGAATAACTTCTAATATATAATAAATGAAGGATCATGGTTCTCACTTATTATTAGGCAGCTCATTTGACCCAACAGGAAGAACTTCATCCATGACTTCCCTGTTGATAAGTTCATTTGGATTTCTTTCTTCTCCTTTCTCGGTTCCCTCTGTTAAAAAATCAGTGTGCATTTGGCATGCTTTTCTCTTCTTGGCCCCGTCATGTTTTTTCTTCTTCAGCTTCTCATCCTTTTCCGCCATGTCCACATGAGCTCCTACTAGAAAATCTTTTTCCTTGGTCTCCATTTTCGCCATGCCAACCTCTGCATCATCCCTATCCTTTTCTGTATCACCTCTTACCCTTTCCCCATTAGATATCATTTCAAGAGGCTTTCTATCCTTAACTTTCTTTTTCTTCTTTGGGAAGCCATTGTTTTCAAAGCTCATCTCAGAAGGCAGCAGTGAAGAATCACATGGCTGGAAAGTTACCCTGTTCATAACAATTAATACGTAGAACTCCATAAAATAAAAAAAGACTATTTCACAGGGCAGATATCCAACGCAAACCTTGCAGATTCTAGGTCTTCACTGATGGCATTGATCTTCCATTTCTTTTCCTCATCAACTGCCGCAGCACCTGTTTCAGAATACCCTTCTGCAGGCTTAGCATTCCCATCTTCCTCTTCGCTTTCCAGTATTCCATAGACTACTGAATCACCTAATTTACAGTTCCCATCAGCGGTCTTAGCAGCAATTTTCTTTTTTGGGAAAAAAGATATCGGAAAGCCATCTTCCTCTTCATTTTCCAATTCCATGGAGCTCTTAGACTTGACAACAGGCTGGCATCGAAAATCATCATTGCTATCATCAGTATCACTTACTACATGCTCTCTCTTTAAGCATCGCCAACTAGCATTTCCATTTCCTGGTTTGTCCTTCCCTACAATCTCCTTAATTACAACTGTTAATTTGAAACAAGTAAAATGTCTCACGGATGAAGCTTTGTGTAAATATTCATATAGTATCAGATACCAGAACCTCAAAAAGTAATTGCATATTTTGAAACATAATAACAAAAAACTGCAAATGCTCATGAACTCAGGTAGAATCATGCAACGTCAAAGCTGAATTGATTATTTCATGAACAAAAAGCCTTTTCATCTTTGGCTTGTTCCCACTTTATGGTATTTTAGGCTGTACATCTATATTGGAGTAATTTACTGAAGGATTTATAAGCTTCTGGGGTGAGTTAGGATACACTTAAAGAATCTTGATTCTAGATAATTTAGAGATAATTCTTTCTTGTTTCAATTGTTTCACAATCTTGGATGACTTCAGACTATTATAGCTAGGTATGATATTGGGGCATATTTGGTGGAGATGATGTCAAGCAGTCACATTCTACTTTTGAACTTTAATTACAAGGTGTGTGATGTTACTCCTAAGGTTATTAGAGTTCAGCTTTTGAAAGATTTAGGTGCCCTAAATGATTCAGTCACTGTTTTTTCCCCGTTATTTCTATTCTTTCTTAAGAAATAGCATCTCCTTAATACTTTTGAGCAATAATAGGACTCTAGATGGTCAGAAACTAATGGAACATGTAGTCTCTTCATCCCTAGGTGCATTATCTAGGTGGTTTACAACAAAATAGACATGTATCTGACCCTCAAGAATTCTAAAAATGACTTTTGGATTTTCAACATTCAAAAATCCCTCAAAATTAATTATCAAAGACAGTGCTAATCTAGAAATATTACCACTACTTTTGTACTTAGGAGAAGGGGGAACTGTCTGCAAGTCGCCATCATCAATAAAGTCAGATTCATACTTATCTTCAGCGCTGTCATACTTATCGTAGCTGCTTGAATCCTCTTCACCGATGTCCTCCCCATATGAATCACTAATAGAGTCAACCGAGCAAATTGTCAGAAAGTGAGTAGCTTTTGAAAAATAGAGTTCAAAAAAATTGGGCTTTAAAGAAAAAATGAACCCAAATCAGATCAAGAAAGTAACCTTTCATCCCCACCCATGAGAATCTTAGGACGAAGAAAGTAACCAGAGAGGTGCACACTTCTTTCCCCAAGAACTGAGAAGATGACCTTGCCATCCTCCTCGAACTCGAGCTCCAAATGGCATGTCTCAACCACATTAGGAATCAAGCTGCACAGTAAGATGGGGCTTCTATTGCCGACAATGCATTGCAGCACGCTCTTCGTCACCGCACTGCCACTCCCCAATGTTGCCTGCATGAACCACCATTTACATGTTCCATTATAAGAAACAAAGTCAAGAAACAACACTCAAGCAGAAAGTGGGAACTATGATCAAAACAAAAATTCTTAAAGCAGGAAAGAAGCGACTTTATGGGCATTTGTTAAAGCATTTATAGACATGAATAAATAATTATGGAGAAATTAAAGATGAATAACTTTAAAATGTGGCTCTGCTGATAACACAATTATGTGGATTACTTGCTATCCATAATTAGCATGCGTTCGAAACCATGTGCATTTACGAATGCAATATGATGGTTTAGATAGTATGAAGTTTCAGAAGTAGCTCTGTTTCCTCAAAAATATTATTATTATTTAGAAGCATGGAAGTTTCTCTATCTTTTTTATCAACAAGTATGGGAGTTTCTTGAGTCTAATATCTCGGCCAATGCTGCTATCAATATATTAAATCCTATAGGTTGGCGCCTTTGATTTTTTATAGATTTAGTTTTTCCCTTTTTCCAAAAGAAAAGGAAAAAAGGGTAGCATTTGATCAATAAATCTACTCTTGATGGCATGACTACACTTGTTAAGCTGCATGGCATTTGCTAAAATTATGCACACCTTCCAATTTTTGTCATAAAAACAAGCAAAAAAAATAAAATAAAACAAGACAAAAACAGACTAATTATCCTATTATGTTATGTCATCAAATGTATCCTACTGGCAGTTTATGTGCAAGGGTATGCTGATTCGACCATCGAGCCATAACCCATTCGCAAGGCACACAAAGATTTTTTTGCCATTTAACTGGAGAGGATCCTAACTCTTTGTATTAATACCAGCGTCCTATTTTTCCTTCTAGGATAGTTGGCCAAGCTCTTCGCTCTGCACACTGGCTTGTCACTAAATTTTGCTGTCCAATGATAGTTGGCAGTCTTAATTTCTACTTCTCCACAAAGTAGTGCCACATTTTTCTCTTGCTGTAAGTTTGTTAGTAGCTATGGTAACATTCGGCAATAAAAAAATAACAATATTTATTTTCCAAAAAAAAAAATACTTAAAGTGAATTTGAAATCTAAATAGCAGTTCTACTGCAGCAGTAGCTAAATAACTATCTTTGCACACATTGTGTTTTTCAATTACTTCTGCATATAGTTAGACTTAGGGTGAAGTCAGGAATTTTCGACAGAGGAGGGCCAAACATAATATGTTATTGCAACAGAATATATTTAATCAAAAGGACATAGAAGTTTCTGTTGACGTGTAAACACAAAAATATATAATGAATATTTTGAGCATGCGTGGACAAATGGAAGAGAAATTATAAGTTAATCATTCATGGTTGATTATTACACAAGTCAAACTCTGTAACGAAGAAAAAAGAATTACAAATAAGCAGGAAGACTTAAAACAGAGAAAGGAAAAAGCCAAAAATCCCTCACCACCACAAAACCCAGTCCTCTTATAGTTGAAGTATAGAGGTCTAAAATCCTTATGGGATGAAAGTATGTGAAAAGAAAAACCGAGAGAATGTCTAACCTCACAGGATTGTTTTGAAAGTTTATGAAAAAAAATTTCCAGACATCCGGGCGACACGATGACATACCTGGCAGATACGAAGTCGTCCCTGAAAATCGTTGAGAAGATGCATGTAATGGTTTCCGGGCTTTACTTCAACCCCTGCAAGCAAAAAAAGAGAATAAAAAAATTTAAAATGTCTATAAAAAAAGAACGTCCGACCATAAGAAAGGATCAAACATTGAGTGGAGCAGTTCTATTTTTTGGAGGAAAAGAAGAAGTTTTACCCCAGAAAGCCATTGCTCGGAATGGGGAAGGGGAAGGGGAAGGGGAACGGGAACGGCCCTTTGCTATTGGATGTAGGCGGTCGCTCCTTCGCCTCGTAGTAAAAAAATCGCGTTTTTCTTGCTCCATTGGAAGGTGAGAACCGAGTTCATGGGCTTGCTGGCGCCAGCCAGATGGCACCTATCACCCGATCCCATCAAGTCTCTCGAGGGCAATTAATTGGTGCTACATCAGCCGGTAGATCTCCCGCAGTGGCTTTTAACTAAGTATCACTCCATCTCTTTTAAGGCAATTAATTCTCATAACAAAGATTTTTAACACTTATGCCATCAACAAATCTTTTTTCTTAGTAAATTCTACACTCTTTTTATTGATCTAATTTTCATCAATTTTCTGTCAGTTTGGATGGTTGATTATGTTGTCCACGAGGATGATGGGGAAGCTAAAGAGTTTGGAACCAATCTAGACTGTGAATATATATTAAGAGAATCAGGACAAGTTTGCATGTTCTTACTAGGATGCTACCATCAGCCGTCATATCTTGGAAGGCATATTCCTAGATATAGAACAAATATCAATGGACTTTACTGATGGAAAATATATCAGACACTCGACCTCAAACAAGGCCGGTGATGTAGATGGGGAGGTGCTGAAACTTGGGAATGATGGCAGCTGAATCTTCTTTTCTCCTTTTTTTTTTTTCAATAGTGGCTGGGGTTTTTCTTGCGGATACGAGGAAAAAGATGACAGAATGGCTAATTGGGGTTCAATTGGCTCAATTGGGTTGTGCCCGAATGGGGATGGGGCTTGATTCGTGCATGAGAGAGTTAAGACATGAAGGGATTGGGTTGGACTCATAGTAGAATTAGACTAGGGCGTTGAGGGCTTGTTGGCGCGGATGGGGATTAAGAATCCTAATGGGCATGTTTTTCTCGGTCTTCCCCCTGATCCTCTCGGTATTGCTCGGATATGTGCATACATCGTCCCTCGTTGCCTTCGGCTATCTACCCCGGGGTAGGCTTTGCGCCGATGCCCCGATGGGGTGGTAGGGGAGCTGCTGCCGCGGCCGGCGCATTTTGTCATCCGCGTGTGCACCATCGGACCCAAGTAAAGGTCGTAGGCGACTCATCGATGCCTATACTAGGAGCGCATGCCGGCCTTCCGCAGGCCCCTAACGAAGCACAATCCGTCTCCGATGAAGCCGACATGCTCGTTCCGCTGCCACGACGCTCGGGCGCCACTGCCGGCCCTCGAGCGGACTCCCGCACGGTGCAGGACCCGCGACCCATCCGAATGGGACGCGCGTCCCGGCCAGCCCCATTCACGATGCTCCTCGGTAATTAAGAACCCCCCGAGGTGTGGCATTGGGGCAGATGCCCCGCTGGAGCGGTAGGGGGCCGCCGCCGCAGCAGGCCTTCCGTGCCGTGCATGTCCGTTGGCTTGCAGCGGACGTAATGCACACCTAACGACCACGACGAAGCTGGCATGCTCTTACCTTTGCCGCGGCGCTCGGGCGCCCCCGCCGGGCGGCCATATCGGTGACGTACACGGCACTTCAACTTCCTCAGTTTGCCCTCTCGGGATGCACGACCTGGCCGGCCGAGGAGGCAGATCCTGTGCGACCGGGATGCCCATCCAGACCGTTCCCATTTGCAATGCTCCTCGGTAGTTTGGAACCCTTGGGTTGGGCTTTGGGCGGATGTCCTGCTGGGCTGGTAGGGAGGGGGGGCTGCCGCTGCCGCGGTAGGCTTTTCGCTCCGCTCCGCGCTAGCCCATTGGCTCGTGGCAGACATTGCCGACATGCTCTAGCCTTTGCCACGGTGCACGGGCGCCACTGTCGTTCGGCCATCGCGGCGACCGTGAGGGGCACTTCGGCTTGCTCAGTTCCCCCTTCCGGGACACGCGACCTGGATAGCCGAAAGGCACATCCTGTGCAACCGGGACGCGCGTCCGGGCTGTTCTGGTTTGCAATGCTCCTCGGTACTTTGGAACCCTTGGGGAGGACTTTGGGCTGATGCCTCGCTGGGGTGGTAGGGAGGGGGGGCTGCTGCTGCCGCGGCGGGCCTTCCGCTCCACCCTGCATGCGGCCAGGCACACGGGGCCAAGCATTTGTGCGGAAGTGCCCACGGCCTGGGCTTTCGATTTTACGCTTGGTCGAGCGCCCTTGGACGATTGGCGCACGGGGGGCTGGGGTGCTCGTCCCTGCACGCGGTCGTTGCGCTAGGCCGAGCACCCGTGTGGTCGTGCTTGATCGAGCACTTGGGCGTGAGGAAGGCCTGGCAATCGGGCCTGCAAGCAGCCGGGCTTGCACGCGGCCGGGTGCACATGGGGCATGGCTCCTGGGCCTACGCTCGGCCGAGTGCCTGGGCTTGCGCTCGGCCGAGCGCCCGGGCATGGACGAGGCCTGGCGCCCAGGTGTTGGCCCGTGGGGCTTTGCGGCCTGGCGCCCGGGTGTTGGCCTTGTGCTGCCCTTAGGCCGGCTGGAACATGCCTTCAGTTTGGTTGGGGTGCGGATTCAGCAGCTGCTTCTGCTGAATCTTCTCGCGGATCCATGACATGGCAGCTTGTGCTCCTCTCATCTCGCGGCCTGATACATCTCGGTCGCCCATGCCTTTGCCCACCAAATCTCTATGGAAGACTCTACAGAGTTCTCCTTTGATTCTGCACGCGCTCCTTCCTTGTTTGGCCCCGCACTTGTGCTGGAATTTTTGCCATGTGGCTCGGCCTGCTGTCTTTGGTCGAGCGCTGCCTTTAGGGGTCTTTCCTTGTTTGTTGCTGCGCATGGTGGTTGCCACTTGGCCCTTAACCAAGTCTTCAGCTTGGCTAGTTTTGGCTTTCCTTGCTTGGCCTTCGGGCGCGCATGTGCTGGCTGGTCATGGTTCAATGCACGCGGGCTTAGACTGACTGTGCTGGTTTCGGCTTGGCTCAACCCGTGCACTTGCCTTTGACCCGATTGGCTTGATTGTGCTCGGCTGAATGCAATGTTGGCCGACCCTTGTGCATGCTGTGCCATGCCATGCACGTGGCATTGGGTCGGCCTGGCGCTTGGGTGTTGGCCGGCCCAGCTACTAATCATGCGCATGGGGAGCCATGCGCTGAGGCCCGTGCATTGCTAGGCATGCATGCGGAGGGTCGCGTGCTGGCTATCGGGCGCGTGGATGGCTGCGCGCCAGCTACTTGTCCGCACATAGTCGGTGATGCAGGAGCATCCCTCTCACGCCTTAGTCCATGAACATTGGGTCAAGGAGTTTGAGGAACATTGAGTCCATGTAATAAGTGATTTAATTCACAATGGGTTAGTGTCTTTGACGCCTAGTTAGATTGAGTCCAAGGCGTCGAGTGGGTCATTGATTGATTAGGAATAGCCACATGTCATTTGGTTAGAGTCCCAAAGAGTTGGAATTTTATTTCATGCGCAAGAGGAATCCTACTTTTGCTTGCGGCTGAAATATCCTTCCTTCTCTCCTATTCTCACACTAATAAAAGCTTCCACGTGTGGATAAGCCTCAATTGGTAAGTTGTCTAGGAGATCAATCAGGAGATTGAAGGTTTAAAAGAGTCCTTATCTGGTTAAGGGTCCAACTAAATTCGGAATTATCGTCCTTATCTTTTCCCAGCCTCCCTCTCTATATAAAGGAAGGTTTGAAGAATAAAATTTAGAAAATATTTGAGTTCATTCAAAATAGACCCTTTGTTTCGTAAAGAGAGACTCTTCTTCCTTGGTGCGACGCCAACAGGCTGAAGGAAAGGGGTGAGACTCCTCTTCTCCTGCCGCCGGGTTGATTTGGTTTGGGTGAGACTCCCACAACCATCTCTTCCTTATCTCCTTTTTTTTAATTCAAGTTTATTCTTGTTTAAATCCTTTGAAATCATCCCACCACCCTCTAGCTTTCTCCCATGCCTCCCACAATCCAAATCCCATCATCTTTCCTCCATATTTTATGCCCAGATCAAGTTCCACGAAATCAGGCCGCTGGCATTTTCCAGGAAATTCTGAAAGAGTCGACTCCACGTCGCCTCAAGTCAACTCCAGCTTCATCGAGTCGACTCCAAAGTCGACCCAAGTCGACCTCCCGAGCTCCTCAGGTCGACCCGCCTGGAACAACCGAGAGTCCATTCCCTGATATGCCCAGCAAGTCGACCCCTCCAGCACTCGAGTCGACTCCAACCCTGCTTGAGTCGACCCCAAGGATCCTTGAGTCGATCCCAACTGAACAACAGAAGAACCCATTCTCCGGATTCTCAGAGAGAGTCGACCCCAGCCTGTAACGAGTCGACCCCGATCTGTCTCGAGTCGCTCCCAGTTTATCACGAGTCGACCCCAAGTCTGCTACAGCAAAGAAAGCCCTCTGCAGTCTCCTTCCGCATCCTACGCCAAATTGGTATCAGAGCGAATCCTTGTCGCCATGAGTACCAGAAGTGGTCGCCCATACAACAATGAACGACATCATGCTGAGATGATGGCCGAACTCATCCAACAAATGGCGGCTTTGAATAGGAAGATGGAAGTTGTTTAGGATCGTCTCTTCCCCGAGCAAAACAATCTTGACGATGACCACGGCATTCCTGCACATCCTAAAAATCCAGAAGTGCCATTTGGAGGAGACCCCGACATTGAAGCCTTCTCCCTCAGGGGTCTATCACTGCAAAGGCCACCTAGGGGTCAGCGGATGCCCCCTCCAAATATTCCTCGCATGGGGAATAATTACAGGGACCCTTATGTTCATCAACATCAGCGGGAGCGCAATGACGTCGACGATGTCATGAAGCGAGTTCGTGTAGAAGTTGCTGATTACAGCAGAAGCATGGACCCAACCCACTTCCAGGATAGGTTGATGTCTCTCGAAGACTACTTTGAGTGGTTCAGCATGCCCAATGAAACCAAGGTGTGATTTGTTAAGATGAAGCTTAAGGGCCAAGCACGCATTTGGTGGCATAGCATTGAAGAGAATTAAGCTTCACCGTGTAAGAGCCACATTTTGAGCCGGGCCGGCCCGCTAACCACAGCACCGGCCCGACCCATGTGAAGGGGAGGGAGACTCCCGAACGGGGTCTTCTCCCTCCCCTGCTTCAATCCCTTCCCGAATCCACCGCAAGAGGGGAAAAAAAAAGAGGAAATAAAAGGGGAATCAAATCTTACCTAAATTGAACCAATCCTCTTCTATAAAAGACCCCTTTTCCCTCTTCCTAGGGCATCAATCAAGAGCTCTTTCAAAAAAAAAAAAAAGAGAGAAAGAGAGAGAGAGAGATCCGTGAGAAGCTTGGATTGTTCGCCGTCGAGCCGGCCGGAGGAGTTCGCCGGAGGTAAGGTAAGGTCCCCCTCCTCCTTCTCCTCGTCTTTAGGCCACTGTTTTTCTTGGAAATCCGGCCGGCAAGCCGCCGGATCGATGTGAACCGAACTCCCCTATTTCGGTTGCTTTTCCTCTTCTGTTCCGGCCGATCGTCGCCGATCGTGGCGCACCGCCGGCACCGCCATGGACCGACGACCATGGGGCGTCGCCGGCTATGACCGCCTGCTGCCAAGCACTCTCCCCCTTCCCATTAGGAAGAAGGAAGGAAGAGAGGGAGAGAGAGAGAGAACCAACGATCTCTCTTCCCTATTATTTTATCCCCTCTCTTTCTCTCTCCTAGTTTCTTCCTCTATGTTTCAATCTCTTGGGACTCTCTCTATAGACTTTCTCCCTCTATGGGTTTTCTCTCTAGATTTTCTCTCTCCAGTTTCTCTCTCTAGATTGAAGTTTTCTCTCTCTAGTTTGATCCGAGGAGATCATTGTTTGTAAGGATTGCTGGATAGTCGTGGGTCAATGAAGGGTTTTGGGTTGTCAGATACTCCGGATAATTTTTAATATTGATTTGGTTCTGTAGGGCAACAAACTGTTGGACGAAGAGACATTGAGCAAGGTTCTACGCATCCTAGTTCGTAGATCACGGTGGTCTGTCTGGGTTGTCAGCAAAGGGTAAGGATCCTTGTACGCCAATCCTGCATGATATAATATTTTTATGCTTAGATATGTATGATATGCTATGATCCTGATAAATAAGAAGCAAAAATAGTTTTATATTAAATTATATTTTGATCGTGTTTGCTTGTGATTGGTAGTATGATGGATGCATGCATGTGTATAACTTATACCTGCATAATTGAATTTATGGATGTGGTGGTATGGACTAACCATGTTATATTGATTGCCCTGTCACGGGCCGGAAACGTGACCATGGTTAGTCTAGGCCGGAAATAAAGTGAAAAAAGGGAATGGATGTGTGTTTGTGAATTGATTAAATGAACAGGGACTTTAGGCTTATCTCGTTATTATTGATTGCCCCAATCACAGGCTGGAAATGTGATATTATCGATTGCCCCGTCACAGGCTGAAAATGTGATACCATCGATTGCCCCGTCACAGGCTGGAAATGTGATACTATCGATTCCCCATCACAGGCCGGAAATGTGATACTATCGATTGCCCCGTCACGGGCCGGAAACGTGACTGGGATGTAGCCCAAAGTCGGAAAGATAATTGATCCGGATCAAGTTAATATAGAATGGAAAGAAAAAGCATTGAAAATATTAATGAAGATTTATGAGCTATCGTATGCTATATCATTCTTGCGTGGTTGGACTTTCATTGATATTTGACGTACATACTATATTGATTATTTGAGCCTTTTGATAGCCGGTTTATGATTTCATGAAATGTGCATCGATTTGTCGTGGCTTTCAAATTCATATTATTATTGTGTTGGTATGGATGTGTAGGGATTCTTACTGGGCTGTAAAGCTCATCCCCTTTTCTTCTTTCTTTTTATCAGAGTTGCAGAATGCTTAGATTTGGATGGGATGGGCGCAGAGTGCAAGTATCAGAGTCATTAGCTAGTTAGTTTGTTTGTCCTTCTTTGATGTCGATGAACATTTGAAGATCTTGTAATTGAACTAATTTGTTTATTTGGACATGTCGGACTGCTCTATTTGGATTACTAGATTAATTGTGGATTTATTGGAATGTTTGTTAATCATAGGCCTTGCATGATCTTTAGGGCACTGCTCTAGAGCTCATGCGGCCGGTCGCGTACCGAACCCGGGTGCTGGGTTCGGGGCGTGACACACCGACTCCGACAACCCCCTATCAATGATTGGGAGGAGATGAAACTTCGTCTAAAGGAGAAGTTTCTTCCCCTCGATTATGAGGAGACCCTCTTCGAAGAACTTCTAAGACTTCATCAAGGAAACTCTTCCGTGGAGGAGTATACGGCCCGATTCCATGAGTTGATGATCCGCAGCAACCTCACAGAGACGGAGCGACAGTCCCTAACTCGGTACCAAGCTGGGCTGAGGGATGACATCAAAAGGGAGCTAATGACAACACGCATCTTCAGCCTAGAGGAGGCATACCAACTCGCCATTTGAGTTGAAACGTAGCTGCGACAAAGATGCCTTGCGCAAGCACCAGTTGCCCGACGGTTCCCGAGCGCAATGCCAACCGAGGAGTTCCTTTTTCTCGAGGTAACACCCCTACTTTCAGGTCTGAAGCCTCTGCTAATCGAAGCATGTATCAGGAAAGAGGTGCTCCAAGGGCTAATGAAAAGGGTAAGGATCCTATGCCACAATCTAAGCCACAAGAAAAAAATCCTGTTGAATGCTACAAGTGTGGCGGGCGAGGTCACTTTGCTGTTGTTTGTCCAACCCGAGGCCAGCGTTTTGCATTGGTATGTGAAGTGGATGAGATCATAGGACCCTCTGAAGTTATTCCTCCCTCTCAGCCCGCTGATGAAGAGAAAAATGAAGGGAACGAAGAACATGATGCAGAAGCTCCTGCGGTGGAACTAGAAGCATCAGATCTGCCCATGTGCGTCGTACGGCGCATTCTTACAGGCTACAAACGGGAGGAGTACGTGGAGGAAGATTGGAAGCGCACCAATATCTTCCACACTCGCGTCGAGCATGCCAACAAGTCTCTAAATCTCATCATCGATAAAGGAAGTTGCATGAACATCATATCCGAAGGAGTACTGAAAAAGCTGAATCTGAAATCGGTACAGCATCCAAAGACATATCGGGTAAGTTGGATCGAAGACTCCTCCATTCCTGTTAGGCAAAGATGCTTGATCAGTTTTTTACTTGGTAAGGACTTCCGAGATGAAGTATGGTGCGATGTTTTGCTCATGAAAGCATGCCATCTTCTTCTAGGAAGACCATGATTGTATGATCGTAGTGTCGAGTATGACGGTCGATCCAATTGTTATTCTCTATATTGTGCCAACAAAAGAGTTGTGTTAAAATCTCTTCGGATCACTGATTTTACCTCTGAAAATTTGATAATCCAACGGATTTTAACCATGAGAAAGTTTGAAGCTTGTAGCCGAGAGGTTGGAGTCATGTATGCGCTAGTGTCTAGGAAAGTTGGGGCTGAAATTTCAGAAGCTGTTCCTTTTGATTTCAAGTCTATATTGGACGATTTTTTTGATGTGACCCCTAAAGACCTTCCCAAGGAGCTTCCACCGATGAGGGACATCTAACATGCCATAGATTTGGTGCCTGGTTCAAGCTTACCGAATCTTCCCGCATATCGGCTGAATCCTAGAGAATATGAGGAGCTTCACCGCCAAGTCCAAGAACTTTTGGACAAAGGATTCATCCGAGAGAGCCTCAGCCCATGTGCCGTCCCGGCTCTACTTACTCCCAGAAAGGATGGTTCATGAAGAATGTGCATGGACAGCAGAGCAATCAACAAGATTACAGTGAAGTACTGTTTCCCGATCCCGCGGCTTGACGACATGCTGGATCTGTTGCATGGAGCCACCATCTTCTCCAAATTGGACCTTCGAAGTGGCTACCACCAGATCAGAATTAGACTTAGAGATGAGTGGAAGACGGAATTTAAGACCAAGGATGGCCTCCATGAATGGATGGTTATGCCCTTTGGTCTCTCCAATGCGCCAAGTACTTTCATGCGGATCATGAATCAAGTGCTGAAACCGTACATTGGATGCTTTGTGGTTGTTTACTTCGATGACATTTTAATCTTCAGTCATAGCCGTGAGGAGCATCAGCAGCATCTTCGCCAAGTGCTTCGCACTCTCAGATCCGAGAAACTATACGTCAACTTGAAGAAGTGCTTCTTTGCCGAGCCACAAGTTCCTTTCCTCGGTTTATAGTTTCAGCCAATGGAGTCTCTGCCGATCCAGAAAAGGTTAAAGCCATTCGAGAGTGGTCTATACCATGCAACATTCATGAAGTAAGAAGCTTCCATGGTCTGGCATCCTTCTACCGAAGGTTCATAAGGAATTTTAGCAGCATAATGGCCCCAATCACAAACTGTATGCGAGCTGAATTCTTTCATTGGAGTTCGGCAGCCACCAAAGCCTTTGAAGAAATCAAGGTACTTCTAGCTCAAGCTCCGATTCTTCGACTTCCAAATTTTGAACAGGTATTTGAGGTTGCTTGTGACGCATCCCACATCAGAATTGGTGGAGTTCTAAGTCAAGAAGGTCATCCCATCGCCTTCTACACCGAGAAGTTCAATGATGCAAAGCACCGATACTCCACGTATGACGTTGAGTTTTACACTGTGGTTCAAACTCTAAAACATTGGAGACACTATCTCCTACACCAGGAGTTCGTCATGTACACCGACCATGACTCTCTGAAGTACATCAACTCCCAAAAGAAGTTAAGTGCACGGCATGCCCGATGGGTTGAGGTGCTGCAGCAGTTTACATTCGTGCTGAAACATAGACTGGGTGTAGAGAACCGTGTCGCTGATGCTCTCAGCCGAAAGTCACATTATCTAACTTTATTGGAAGCTGAGGTAATAGGGTTTGAAGATTTGAAAGCCTTATATTCTACAGATGCATAATTTCAGTCTATTTTTGCAGAAATCTCAGCAGGGGACAGACGGCAGCACCCAGAATTTTCTATGCACGATGGTTTCCTCTTTCAGGGCACTCGCCTATGTGTCCTAGAGTCTTCACTTCGAGATCACATCATTAGAGAGGTTCACGGTGGAGGTCTTACAGGGCATTTTGGCCGTAATAAGACTATCAGCATGGTGGAGGACCGATTTTATTGGCCGACCTTACGAAGAGACGTTAGTCGAATCATCAAGCAGTGTCGTACTTGTCAGCTTGCCAAGGGATTCAAAACTAACGCCGGCCTCTACTCTCCAGTACCATTGGCGAGATCACCATGGGAGGACCTTAGCATGGATTTCGTGCTTGGGTTGCCCAAGACGGTACGAGGACATGGTCCTAATTTTGTCATTGTTGATAGATTTTAAAAAATGTCGCACTTTGTGCCATGTGCAAAGACTTATGATGCATCTCGAGTTGCTGATTTGTTCTTAAAAGAAGTGGTTCGTTTACATGGGCTTCCGAAGACTATTGTATCTGATCGTGATGTCAAGTTCGTTAGCTATTTTTGGAAGACACTTTAGGCGAAGCTTGGCACTTGTCTATCCTTCTCCAGCACCTGTCATCCCCAAACAGATGGGCAGACCGAGGTGGTCAACCGCAGTCTTGGGAACCTTCTTCGCTACTTAGTCCGAGATCATATTAAATCTTGGGATTTAATCTTACCACATGTTGAGTTTGCCTACAACAGCAGCATCAACCGGACTACGGGAATGTCACCATTCGAGATCGTGTTTGGGCTGAAGCCTAGGCAACCCATTGATCTACTTCCCCTACCTGTCAACACAAGAACCAGTGAAGGTGGTGAAGATTTTGCAAGGCATATACAGGACATCCATGCAGAAGTACGATGCCAATTAGCCACCAGCACTGACATGTACAAACAACAAGCAAATCTGAAACGACGTCCTCTTAAGTTCCAAGAAGGAGACTTTGTACTTATTCGGTTGAGTGCTGAATGTTTTCCCCACAGGAATTTTCAGAAACTTCAACCTCGTCGAGCTGGTCCCTTCAAGGTATTAAAACGGCTAGGACCCAATGCTTACATGCTTGAGTTACCAGATGACTTGCAGGTCTGCCCCATTTTCAACATTGGAGACCTACAGCTATATGAAGGACATCATGTTGAAGCAGAAGACCCTCCTCCAGTGCCGCCATCCCTACCACGATGAACAGCTACAAAAGACACCATTGAGGAAATTTTGGATGATCAAATCGTGTCTACTTGTCGGGGAGGCTATCAGAAGTTTTTAGTTAAATGGAAAGACAGACAAATCTCAGATTGTTCGTGGTTGAAGACGGAGGAAGTCCAGCGGCTGAATCCGGATCTCTACGAGCTATACCAGTCGCGAAACTCAACGGAGTCAAGTCCTTTCCCAGCCGGAGGGAATTGATGCAGGAGCATCCCTCTCATGCCTTAGTCCATGAACATTGGGTCAAGAAGTTTGAGAACATTGAGTCCATATAATAAGTGATTTAATTCACAATGGGTTAGTGTCTTTGACGCGTAGTTAGATTGAGTCCAAGGCATCGAGTTGGTCATTGATTGATTAGGAATAGCCACATGTCATTTGGTTAGAGTCCTAAAGAGTTGGAATTTTATTTCATGCGCAAGAGGAATCCTACTTTTGCTTGCGGCTGAAATATCCTTCCTTCTCTCCCATTCTCACGCCAATAAAAGCTTCCACGTGTGGATAAGCCTCAATTAGTAAGTGGTCTAGGAGATCAATCAGGAGATTGAAGGTTTAAAAGAGTCCTTATCTGGTTAAGGATCCAACTAAATTCGAAATTGTCGTCCTTCTCTTTTTCCAGCCTCCCTCTCTATATAAAGGAAGATTTGAAGAATAAAATTCAGAAAATATTTGAGTTCATTCAAACCCTTTGTTTCGTAAAGAGAGACTCTTATGCCAACAGGCTGAAGGAAAGGGGTGAGACTCCTCTTCTCCTGCCGCCGGGTTGATTTGGTTTGGGTGAGACTCCCACAACCATCTCTTCCTTATCTTCTTTCTTTTTTTTAAATTCAAGTTTCTTCTTGTTTAAATCCTTTGAAATCATCCCACCACCCTCTAGCCTTTCTTCCATGCCTCCCACAATCCAAATCCCATCATCTTTCCTCTAGATTTCACGCCTAGATCAAGTTCCACGAAATCAGGCCGCCAGCGTTTTTCAAGAAATTCTGAAAGAGTCGACTCCTCCCGACCTCGAGTCGACTCCACGTCGCCTCGAGTCGACTCCAGCTTCATCGAGTCGACTCCAAAGTCGACCCAAGTCGACCTCGCCGAGCTCCTTAGGTCGATCCGCTTGGAACAACCGAGAGTCTGTTCCCTGATACGCCCAGCGAGTCGACCCCTCCAACACTTGAGTCGACTCCAACCCCGCTCGAGTCGACCCCAAGGATCCTTGAGTCGACCCCAACTGAACAACAGAAGAACCCGTTCTCTGGATTCTCAGAGAGAGTCGACCCCAGCCTGTAACGAGTCGACCCCGATCTGCCTTGAGTCGATCCCAGTTTATCACGAGTTGACCCCAAGTCTGCCACAACAAAGAAAACCCTCTGTAGTCTCCTTCCACATCCTGCACCACTCGGAGGCGTGTAGGGGTCCCGCGCGCCTGCTGCTGTTCACGGGGCTGGGCCCGACTGTCGGCAAGGTTGGCCACTGCTTGGCAAGCCTCCAAGCAGTGGATTTGGCCCGTTGGTTGGTCTTGGCTAAGGTTGGCCTCGGCCAATTTCCTCTGAAATTTGGCTTGACAGGGCTGGGGTTCTCATCATTCCCGTACCCCTTGTCCTAAAGGGTGTCGTCAAGACCAAGCTTCCCCTCCTTCATGATAATGCATCAGCCACTTTGTTTTCTTTCCTGGTTATAAATATGTCATATTAAAGCTAAGTAATTTTACAGAAATTTTGTTGCTCTGTGAGTCACGATCTTTTATTGAAGAAGGTGTCGAACGTGCTTGCTGGTCGGTGACAATGGTGAAGCGTCTCCCCGAGTAGGTAAGGGTCTCAAATCTTGATCTCATGCACCACCGCAAGTATTTCTCTTGTGTACGTGCTCCATGCCTTCCTTTTGCGTCCTAAGGGCTTTTGAAACGTAAGCTAAGGGTCGCCGATCCTTTAGCTAGGACCGCGTCGATTCCATCATTGCTTGCATCGGTAAAACTTGGAATGGTTTGCTAAAATCAGGAAGTGTGAGTATAGGGGTTTGAGTCATGGCCCTTTTTAGATCTTCAAAAACCTTGTCGGGCTGCATTTGTCCACTCGAAACCCATCTTTCTTCAGCATGGCCGTGAGCGGCTTTGCAATGAGGACATAGTCTCTTACAAACTGTCGGTAGTAGCTGGTGAGTCCTAGAAATCATCGCAATACTGATATTCCTTGGGACAGCGGCCAATCAATCAATGGCCTCTATTTTTCACGAATCAATTTGTATGAAATGGATGCATAAGGATGTTGTGTTCTGCCTGGAATACAAATGATGAAAGTTGAAAGTACCAGATATTTCTAAGGCATACCATCAGAGAAAACTTCCTTTACCAGTAGGGTAGATCAAGAAAAACAGCAGTAGCAGCTGCCAATAGGAGCTGAATATGAATCAGTACAATGAAATAGGATAGATAGAGAAGATCTATCATATACCTATACTGTGTTTGAAATTTTATGGTTTACATTGGTGCAAATCCATCACCTAGATTTGAGATGAAAAGCAATTCCCCCTTCGCCGGATACAACATGCCCAAGATATTTGAGCTTCTTTTGAACAAAGGCGCACTTGGAAAGTTTGATAAAGAAATGATGTTCTTCCCAAAGTGCGCAAGACTAGATCTAAATTTCATATATGTTGTTCGATGGAATTTGAATAAAATAAGGATGTCGTCAAAGAAGACGATGGCAAACTTGCAAAGATGCGGTTTGAATACCTGGGTTCATGGTGTTTGGAAGGTTGATTGTAGCGTTGCATAGCCGGAATGGCATGACGAGGTACTCATAATGGCTGAGTGGGTGCGGAATGCTCTTTTGTGGACATCTTCGTCACGCATCCAGATTTGATGGTAGCCGGGCCCGAAGATCAAGTCTTGTGAAGTATTTGGCATCGTGGAGTTCATCTTGCATCTTATCAACAGTCGGGATTGGAAACTGGTCTTTAATGGTGGCCTCGTTCAAGGCCCTATCTATGCAAAACCTTCAAGATCCATCCTTCTTTCTCACCAAGAGAACCGGTGATGAGAAGGGGCTTGTACTTGGCCGGATTATCCCTTGCTTTAGCATGTCATCTACTTGCCTCTCGATTTCTCCCTTTTGAAAATGAGCATACCTATATGGTGGTACATTGATTGGTTTGCTCTCTTTTTTAAGTCGGATGGGGTGATCGAAGGTGCGCCGAGGTGGAAGTGTGGTTGGCATCTCTAGGACACAACGGTGTGCTTCAAGGAGTTTACATATTTGTGGAAGCAAGCCTTGTAACTCTTCATTTGACTGCGGTTGAGGTCTCTCGCAGCCCCCTTCTTGGTTGGACGGCATCACGGCGAAGCAAGAGCTCCCCCATGACACAAGCGCTCAATCATGTTGGCTCGCAAGGCCGGATATCTTTGTGGCTGAGTGATGTCCCAAATCTTCTTCTTTCCACCATGCCGGAATTCCATGGTCATTGTGGTTGTAGTCGGTGACCACTTTTTCGATGCCTCGAAGCCACACATTGCCATGAACTACATCCAAGCCCACAAGTTGGAGTACATGTAGGTCGGCTGCCATTCAGATGCCTTGGAAGTTGAGTCGGACATCCTTGACAACTTCTTGGCATTTGAGTTTTTCACGACTTGCCACCTTCACTTCAAAAGGTTCAGCGGCTGCCCTCTTAAGACCAACTCATTGAAGAGCTCCCGAATTGATGAAATTATGCGAAGAACCGTTATCAACAAGTAAAGATACCTCATGTTTGCCGTTCTATATAGTCATCCTCATAGTTGAAGGTCTTTGGACTTCGGTGAGTGCATGTAAGGATAACTTAGCATCTTTTGGAACGGGGCTTATGGAGTTAGCTTCTATGGGATCATCCTCAGTGAAGTTGCTATCAGAGGTTGCAGCATCATCTTCTTCGGCCTCATCCTGACTACTATTGATGTGGAGAACATAGGATTGGTTGGGTTTACAATGGTGACCTTTCTCCTATTTTGCGCCGCATTTAAAACATAGACCGTTCTTGATGTACTCTTGCAGCTCTTCTCAGTTTAGCTTCTTGACTTCATGGTGCTGTGGTTTGGAGGTACTTGCGGCTGCATATGGTGACTTTAATTGCAAGGGTTTGGTATCCTTGTGATTGGAGATCTCCTTGGCCGGTCGTCAGTCGTTGTAGCCACTTTGGTCAAGTATCTCCGCCATTCTCATTGCATTTTGAAGGCGTGTGGGCTGCTTGAGTTTAAGTTCCTTGGATAGCCAAGGTTTGAGCCCGTCGATGAAAGTGCTTAGTAAGGCTTCTTCGGACCATCCATCCACCATTGTTTGAAGTTGGCAGAAGTCATCAATATAGCCTTGCACCTTGCCTTCTTGCTTCAATTTGGCCAATTGACCGTGGTGATTTATGGTTGGTGATGGCCCCCATTGGTTCATGAACTCTTGCACAAAGGCCATCCATCCCAATCGATTCCCTTCTTTCTCAAAAATATTCCTTAGCCATCTCTACCACCTACTAGCTCTCCCTTCTAGATGGTAACTAGCTAAGGTAACCCTTTCCTCCTGAGGGATCTCATAGACATGAAAATACTACTCAACCTTGTCGAGCCATTTATATGGATATCATCCTCCAAAAGTTGGAAAATCTATTTTAGGTTTTCGGATCCCTCTTTCTTGTGGACCCGAAACTCTAACATCATCATTAAAATCAACCCAATCTCTCCTCTTCTTTCCTCTTGATCTCTTCGGCCATGAGGCCCCCGAGATTGAGGACTCCTTATGGTTCACGCTCCTCTTCATAAAAACCTCTAGGCCGATCCTCCTCTAGGATGCCATCGGCCCATCTATCTACTACATATCACCACTTTCTACTCTTCCTCCTCTTCTTCTTCTTGTTTCTCTCATATTTTTTCTTACTTTCTCACTTAGATCACTCTCTTTTTCTACAAATCTCCTTTCTAATCTCTCTATGTTGGCGTTACTTTCTCTTCTCATGATGGCCAAAGTGTTCATCACATTCTCTAACACTCGGCCGATTTGGGTTTCCAAGGCTTCGAAGGGTCTTTGTTGGTTGTTTGAGTCTCCTCCCGACTCCATAATAGATCTGAAATTTTTTTTCCAAACAAAAACCAAACCAGTTCTCCTGTGGCCGTCACCCAAAGGATGAGCCGGCCCTCCTTTAATGAGAAGATTACACCACTCAATATTACCCTTATGGGTTGTACAAATATGAATGAATACAAGATTTAGATCTCTCAACCCAAAGAGGTCTTGATGATCTATGTGTTCCCTAAAAAGTTGTAGTTGGGGAAGGCGTATAAGGTACTACCAGTAGCCTCCCTTTATGCGGCCTCTAATATACCCTACAACCAATCAGTTGGGTCAAATAGCGTTGGGTACTACCAGTAGCCTCCCCGTTGCACTATTCCTAGATTGAACACAATAGAATCAAGAGGGCTCTTTTTCTTACAAGAAAAAACTCTCACAATACATCAAGACAATAAAATACCCCTTTTTGGGTACAAGTGTGGCGCATCCAAAGCATGAAATACAAGAAACTGCAGTGAAAATAGTGTAGGGGCCGACTCATGCAGATCGGAGGTCGACCTTGAAAGA